>NW_018393517.1:6323-20982 GCF_900095145.1 Mus pahari | reverse complement strand
TCTCTCTGTCTCTCTCTCTCTCTCTCTGTCTCTCTCTCTCCTATACTTTTCCTTACTCCCTCCTTTTTTATCTCTGATTTTCTCCTTACCTGATTTTTTTCAACTGTTTTGTTTTCTTTTTTATTTTATTTAATTTACATTTGATTTCATTAGTATATATTTATTGTATCTAATAAGGAGAACCACTATGAGACATTTTCACACATGTATATAAAGTACTTTCATTATGCACTCCTTAATTTCCTCTCTTGTCCTGCATCTTCTATATTAGTAGTCATCTTCCTCCTTGATCATAGTTCCCTTGTACACTTCAAATTTTTGTCATTCTACGTTTGACATATGATAGAAAAATGTGATATTGTATGTTGTAGTCACTTCATGTGATAATCACCCATCTCCATCAGTTTTGGTCCATCTACTGTCTAAATAGTAGGATGTAACATGTGCCAGATTTACTTTACTCTCTCATCTATAGCTAGACACTGAAATTATGTACATGGCTTCAAATTTTGATTAGTACATAGGTATGCTACTCTCTCTACTGTATAATGTCAGTGGTCTTTTGTGTATACAGTAGTAGTAAAGTTGATAATGGAGTGATTGTCTTTATTTTTTATGAGGAAGCTATATATCAGCTCTTAACATAACTGAATTAATTGACCTTCCAACCTGTTGTGCATATGGGTCCTAAATCCTACCATTCACCCAGTATTTGATATTCAATTTTTTAATAGCAGCCAATATTACCGAGAAGGAATGACTCTCTGTGTCGATATAATTTGCATTAACTACACATTTGGGAAAGCTACTTATTTATGTATAGAATTAATATCTAGCAAATGAATGTAAAATATGTTAGATTTACCAAATTAGGGGAAAATATATTGTCATTGTATTCCTCAAATTAGCTATAGTTTTACATTATGTAGGATTTTTTTATTGGATATTTTATTTATTTACACTTCAAATGTTATCCCCTTTAATGGTTTCCCCTCAGAAAAACACCCTTCCCCTACCCCCTCCCCACTCCTGGTGCTCACTGACCCACCCAGCCCTGCTTCCTGGCCCTGGCCTTCCCCAACACTGGGGCATAGAGTCTTCATGGGACAAAGGGCCTCTCATCCCATTGATGACCGACTAGGCCATCCTCTATTACATATGCAGCTGGAGCCATGAGTACCACCATGTGTGCTCTTTGGTTGGTGGTTTAGTCCCTGGGAGCTCTGGGGATTCTGGATAGTTCATATTGATGTTCCTTCTATGGGGATGCAAACCCCTTCAGCTCCTTGGGCCCTTTCTCTAGCTCATTCATTGGGGACCCTGTGCTCAGTCCAATGGATGGCTGTGAAGATCCACTTCTGTATTTGTGAGGCACTGGCTGAGCCTCTCAAGAGAGAGCTATAGCAGGCTCCTTTCAGCAAGCACTTGTTGGTATCAATAAAAGTATCTGGGTTTGGTGATTGTAAATGGGATGTATCCCCAGGTGAGTCAGTTTCTAGACAGTCATTTTTTCAGTCTTTGCTCCACACCTTGTCTCTGTAACTCCATATATGGGTATTTTCTTCCCCCTTCTAAGATGAATAGAAGTATCTCTACTACAGTCTTACTTCTTGAGTTTCATGTGTTTTGTGAATTTTATCTTGGCTATTCTGAGCTTCTGAGCTTCTGGGCTAATATCCACTTATCAGTGAGTGCATATCATGTGTGTTTTTTAGTGATTGGTTTACCTCACTGAGGATGACATACTCCAGATCCATCTATTTGCCTACAACTTCATAAATTCATTGTTTTTAATAGCTGAGTAGTACTCCATTGTGTAAATTACCACATTTTCTGTATCCATTCCTCTGTTGAGGGAAATATGGGTTCTTTCGAACTTCTGGCTATTATAAATAAGGCTTCTATGAATATAGAGCAGCATGTGTCCTTATTATATAATGGAGCATCTTGTCCAGGAGTGGTATTTCTGGATCTTCCAGTAGTACTATATCCAATTTTCTGAGGAACCTCCACGCTGATTTCCAGAATGGTTGTACCAGCTTGCAATCCCACCAGCAATGGAGGAGTGTTCCTCTTTCTGCACATCCTCTCCAGCATCTGCTTTCACCTGAATTTTTGATCTTAGCCATTCTGACTGGTATGAGGTAGAATCTCAGAGTTGTTTTGATTTGCATTTCCCTGATGACCAAGGATGTTGAATATTTTTTCAGGTGCTTCTCAGCCATTTGTTATGCCTCAGTTGAGAATTATTTGTTTAGCTCTGTACCCCATTTTTAATAGGGTAATTGGTTTCTCTGGAGTCTAACTTCTTGATTTCTTGAATATATATCGAATATTATCCTTCTGTTGGATGTAGGATTGGTGAGGATCTTTTCCCAATCTGTTGGTAGCCTTTTAATCTTCTTGACAGTGTCCTTTGCCTTACAGATGCTTTACAACTTTATGAGGTACCATTTGTAGATTCTTGGTCTTACATCACAAGCCATTGGAGTTCTGTTCAGGAATTATTCCCCTGTGCCCATATGTTTGAAGCTCTTCCCCACTTTCTCTTCTATTAGTTTCAGTGTATCTAGTTTTATGTGGAGGGACTTGAGCTTTCTACAAGGAGGTAAAAATGGGTCAATTTGCCTTCTTCTACATGCTAACCACCAGTTGAGCCAGCACCATTTTTTGAAAATGCTGTCTTTTTTCCACTGGATGGTTTAAGCTCCTTTGTCAAAGATCAACTAACCATAGGTGTGTGAGTTCATTTCTGGGTCTTCAATTCCATTTCTATTTATCTGTCACTATACCAGTACCATGCAGTTTTTATCACAATTACTCTGTAGTACATCTTGAAATCAGGGATGAAGATTGCCCCAGAAGTTCTTTTATTGTTGAGAATAGTTTTCTCTATCCCAGGTTTGTTGTTATTCCAGATGAATTTGGAAATTGNTCTTTCTAAATCTATGAAGAATTGAGTTGAAATTTTGATGGAGACTGCATTGAATAGGTAGATATCTTTTGGCAAGATAGCCATTTTTTCTCTATTAATTCTCTCAATGCACATGCATGGGAGGTCTTTCCATCTTCTGAGATCTTCAGTTTCTTTCTTCAGAGCTTTAAAGCTCTTATCATACAGATCTTTCACTTGTTTAGTTAGATTCACACCAAGATATTTTATATTATTTATGAGTATTGTGAAGGGTGTTGTTTCCTTAATTTCTTTCTCAACCTGTTTACCCTTTGTGTAGAGGAAGGCTACTGATTTTTTTTTAATTAATTTTATATCCAGACACTTTGTTGAAGTTGTTTATCAGGTTTAGGAGTTCTCTGGTGAAATTTTGGGGGTCACTTAAGTATACTTTAATATCATCTGCAAATAGTGATATTTTAACTTCTTCCTTTCTGATTTGTATCCCTTTGATCTCCTTTTGTTTTCTAATTGCTCTGGCTAGGACTTCCAGTACTATATTGAACTTTAGGATTGTTTCATTAATTATTAATATACAAATTTATGAATTGTGTAGTAAATATTGTTATTTATGCTTCTGATGTTTGATCAGAGAAACTTCTTTTACATTTGGTGGTGAGATTCCTATATGGTAGAAGTACCAAGAATAAATGACTGTTAAATGATCAGCCCCAGTCTAGACATCTATAAGAACCTCCTTTATGGCTCACAAAATACCCCTGAAATTGGCAGAAAGAATGTAAGAAATGGAAATAAGAAAAAGGGTCATAAGAAGTTATCTGTTTGACAAGATATGGCTATAGCACTCATATAATTAGAGTATATATCAAGAGGTCACATGATTACATATAAGAAATTCAGGGTCAAAGATGGGACAATGTGTATACTATAAACAAATTTTAAATTCTTATAATTACAAAATAAAAATAGGAACACCAGGGCTGGAGAGATGCTCAGTGATTAAGAAAAGTATTGTTTCTGAGGACAAAATTTCAAATCTAAACGACAATGTGGCAGATGACAACCATATGTTCCTTGTTTTTAGAATTCAGGAATTTTGGTTTCTTCAAACTACAGATGAATATTTAAGAATATGTTTTCGTTTTATGCCAGGTGGGGACATGTGGCTGCTTCTGAGTCCCTGACTTTGATTTGCCTTGTTCTCTAGCAGAGGGGTGGTTTTGCCAGTTACATTTTGTGACATTTGGGAATTTTTCAGAGGGTATTTAATTTCTAGAGCCATAATAGGTATTGTTTGTTGTTGCCTGTTTAGTGGGGTTTTGTTGTGCTGTGATAGCAATTGAGATCGAAAAGAAACAAAGAAAAATAAATTAGATTCAGGGATCTCCATCTCTCTCCCTTGTCCCCTCTATCCTTTCTCTATATCTTGTTTTAGGAGATGTAAAACAGGGAAGAAGAAGGGGGAAAGAGTGGAAAAAAAGAAGAATCTACAAATTAGCAACAGTCTGGCTATAGTAACTTAAGGTAAAATAGAACTTTTGTCATCTCCTGTAATGTGGTACAGATGTAGGCAAAACTTTAATAAACATGAAAGAGTAGAAAATTAAATATATATTTTTTAAAAAAATCAGAACTACTTTTTGTTGATGTTTTTTGTTTGTTTGATTGATTTGGTATACAGAAGTTGGCAGTATTTAAGTTGCATGCTCCTAAAGCAAGCATCTTCTAACAATTAATGACAGTGTTCTTGCAAAAATGTGAAGCATTGCATCAAAGCAACGTTCAGAGTAATCCACAAAACTGGATGATCAAAGACTACTTGTCCTGTTCCACTTCCAATCCAGTGAAGTTCCTAAGTCTCCTTCCTTGAAAATAGTTGTATACTTCCCCACTCTGAAGGCTGAAAAGTTTTTCAGCTGGTCCCCAAATCGTAGGACTACATCTGCTAGAGTTTCATTGAAATTTGTTTGTTTGTTTGTTTTAATAGCTCAGTGAAACTGAAGAATAATTACCTTTTTGGTTAATGTTCAACTGATGGCATTGTTCTTTATTGGTTACTTTATATATTTACATTTCAACTGTGATCCCCTTTCCTGTTTTCCCCTCAACATCCCACCTACCCCCAAGCTCCTGCTTGCTTCTACAAACCCCAACAACCAACCATACAAACAAATAACAAAAAAAAAAAACAAAAAAAAAAGTTTGAAGTAGAAAATGTTACAGATGGCATTAATGATGAATCAAGTCTCCAGACCCTGTCACCAAATACTGTTGAGCAAGTATGGAGAAATAGGACTTAAGGTACAGGGCTGAGAAGTGCACAACCAAGCAGCCTGCCTGTAAGTACTCTGTCAATGACACTCCCACTCTGGTTGCAAAAATGTAACATGACACCCAGTCACTAACTGAGGTCAATCTTGCTGTAGTGATGGTAGCTGAGCTGGAATTCACATAAATTTGATAGCAATAAGAAGTGTACAAGCCATGTAGATTGATGGAATTTGTAGGCTAAATGAACAAATAAATAAAACAAGTGAAGTTGAAGTTCAAAAGTAAAATACAAAGCAAAACAAATCAAAATAAATAAAAAAAAACTAGAACTACTTATAAGTATAGAGTCTAGACTATATATATATATATATATATATATATATATATATATATATATATCAGAAAAAAAGTACTTTCCAATTTGTATCTCTTTGACCTCCTTTTGTTGTTTAATTGTTCTGCCTAGAACTTTGAGTAATATATTGAATAAATAAGAAGAGAGTGGGCAGCCTTGTCTTGTCCCTGTTTTTAGTGGGATTGCTTCAAGTTTCTTTCCATTTAGTTTGATGTTGTCTATTGGTTTGCTATATATTGTTTTCATTATGTTTAGTTATGGGCCTAAACATAATAAAAGTTCCTGATCTTTCCAAGAATTTTAACATTAAGGGGTGTTGGATTTTGTCAAAGGCTTTTTCAGCATCTAATGAGTGGTTTATTTCTTTGTCCTTGTTTATATGGTGGATTACGTTGATGGATTTCCATATACTGAACCATCCCTGCATCCCTGGGATGAAGCCTACTTAATCATGGTGAATGATATTTTTGATGAGTTCGTGGATTTGGTTTGCAAGAATTTTATTGAGTATTTTTGCACTCATATTCATATTGGAAATTGGTCTGAAGTTCTCCTTTTTGTTGGGTAGCTGCTTTCTTTAGGTATCAGCATAACTGTGACTTCATAGAATAAATTAGGTAGTGTTCCTTATGATCCTATTTTGTGGAATAGTTTGAGAAGCATTGGTATTAGGTATTCTTTAAAGGTCTTAGAAAAGTGCACAAAACCCATCTGTCTCTGGACTTTTTTAGTTTGGAGACTTTTAATTGCTGCTTTTATTTCCCTAGGGGTTATGGGACTGTTTAGATGGTTTATCTGATCCTGATTTAACTTTGGAAGGTTATGGGCCAACAAGTGGTTGGCATGTAGAAGAATGCAAATTGATCTGTATTTTTTGCTTTGTACAAAACTCAAGTCCAAGTAGATCAAGGACATCTACATAAAACCAGATATACTGAAACAAATAGGAAAGAAAGAGGGAAAGAACCTCTAACATATCAGCATAGAGGAAAATTTTCTGAACAGAACACCAATGGCTCAGACTGTAAGATCAATAATTGGCAAATGGAACATCATAAAATTGAAAAAACTTCTGTAAGACAAAGGAAACTGTCAATAAAAAAATGTTCAACATCCTTAGTCATCAGGGAAAAACAAATCAAAATGATCATGTGATGCCACCTCACACCAATCAGAATGGCTAGGATCAGAAACTCAGGTGACAGCAGATGCTGTAAAGGATATGGAGAAAGAGGAATACTCAAATTTTGGTGGGATTGCAAGCTGGTACAACCACTTTGGAAAACAATCTGGTGGTTCCTCAGAAAATTGGAAATAGTTCTACCTAAAGACCCAGCTATACAACTACTGGGCATATATCCAACATTAAACAAAGACACATGCTCTACCGTTTTTATAGAAGCCTAATTTATAATAATCAGAATCTGGAAACAACCTAGATGTACCTGTATTGAAGAATGGATAAAGAAAATATGATATATTTACACAATAGAGTAGTACACAGCCATTAAATACAATGACTTCATGAAATTCATATACAAATAGATGGAATTAAAGTATATCATCTTAAGTGAGGTAACCCAGATACAAAAGTGCACACATGGTATGTACTCACTGCTGAGTGGATATTTGCCCCAAAGCTCAGGGTGCCCATGTTACAACCCACAAACCATATGGAGCCTAAGAAGAAGGAAGACCAAAGTGTGGATGCTTCAATCCTACATAGAAGGGAAATAAAATAATCACAGAAGGTAGAGGGAGGAAGAGACTTAGGAGGGAGAGAGAAAGGGGAGATAAAAAGGGGGGCAGGGGCAGGTATGAGAAGGGACAGGAGAAAAGTACAGAGGGTCAGGAAATTGAACAGAAACATATAGCCCTGGGGGATGGGAAACTGGGTGTAGTCATTGGAAAGTCCCAGACTCCAGAGAAATGAAAAGCTCTCAGGATGACATTAGCAAAAGAACCCAACCAAGGAGAGATAGAACATGAAAATACTACCTCGAGTAGATAGGCACAGCCCCGAGTTGAGGGATGGTCCATCTACCCACCTCGAAATATTGAATCCAGAATTATTCCTGTCCAAACGAAGACAGAGACAAAAGTGGAACAGAAACTGAAAGAGAGGCTATCCAGAGACTGTCCCACCTATGGATCTATCCCATCTGCAAAAATCAACCCCCAACAATATTGCTGATGAAAAGAAGTGCTTGCTGACAGGAGGTTGGTATAGCTGTCCTCTGTCAACACAGTTAATCATCAGACCTCAACAGAAAGGGGGGGGGGGAGAATGAAAGAGCCGAAGGGTATTGCAACCCCATAGGAAGGGGGGGGGGAGAATGAAAGAGCCGAAGGGTATTGCAACCCCATAGGAAGAACAATATTAATAAAGTGGACTACTCAGAACTCCCAGGGACTAAACTGTCTACCAAAGACTATATTTGGAGGGATCCATGGATCCAGCTACATATGCAGTAGAGGATGATCTTATCTGTCATCAATTGGAGGGGAGGCCCTTGGTTCTCTGGAGACTTAATATTCCAGCATAAAGGGATGTTAGAGCTGTGAGGAAAGAGTGGGTGAGTGGGTGAGTAGGTAGAAGATCACCCTCATAGAGTCAAAGGGGAATGTTGACTTAATGGGAAGTTTGAAAAGAGGAGTCTGGGAAGGGGGATAGCATTTGAAATGTAAATGAATAAAATGATTAATAAATTAAAAATATAAATCATAATACAGTTTAATGTTATTGGTGTGGGTTAAATCCCATATCAAAATATTTTAAAAGGAGGTGAATATTATACACATTTAGAAGATTAATACAATTATCAGCTTAGTATTTAAGAAAAACTGTTAGATAATTAACTGCTAAAGTAGAATTAGAGCACTTGGCTATAAATACTAAGAAAGCATTCAGGAAAATTTAATTAAGTTTTACTTTTCACTAACAGCAAAAGTTATCAAACTTTAATAGTTCATATTGATGAGATTTAAGTTATTGTTATAAATGTTTAGTAATGGAAATATATTTGTAATATAACATTGAATGGAAGAAAGATAACCAAAGTAGCAATTGCATGATGTATACATATTTTTATAAATTAAAGAAAATGGTAATATTCATTTTTAAGGTAATAATTTGAGAGCCCACATGTGACTCTGAACAGGAAAGTTGACTTCACTGATGACACTTTTGGGCTGCTTGGGTCCAGAAAGTTTCCATCTTCTGTTGTCCACCACTTTGAGACAATGTAGAACTAACCTACATATAGAATATCCCATTCTATCAATTTATGGCCCTGTAAAATCATAAGCCCTCTGAGACATATTAGCACAATATGTACTTCTGCAAAGAGATGGTGGTCCTCCATTTTTCTGTATAAAGGAATAATTCTGCTTTTGCTGATGTCTGTCAGCTTTCTTTTACGTTTTAATTATCTCAGTTAATCCTAATCTAACATTTGGTGCCAACCCGACAAGATTTTGGGTACTGTATTTCAGCCTGATTTGGATGACCTTTCTTCTTTCCTCATACCCATCTTCTCTTTTCTAAGACGCATGCCATTAGCGTTATGGCTGCTTTAGAGCTTAACAAACAGCCACCATGTCTTGTAACCTCTTGGCTAGCTTTCTTCAACTTCCTTTCACTCCCTCACGAACTTCTGACCTCAGAATTCTTTTTGTTCTTAGTCTAGTTGAGTACATCTACAATAAAATCATTGAGAAGGTAGGGTGTGCCCAATGTTTGAAGGTACTTGGACCTAGGTCTTCTGAACTTCAGGAGTTCCTCAGCTTTTATCTCTCATGTTTTGCCACAAGTTTTTCATTCAAAGGTAATGACATCATCTACAAATCAGGGTAGCTCCTCAGGTCACTTTCTGATCTCAGATAACAAATGTAGCTGCTGGTGGCCAGCCATGACAGGATCAGGTACTGGTGGGGGACAGAGGATTAGAAGACAGTCAAAGGCTGATGACCTCTGGTCTTAACTTTCTCTAACTCTTCTGATGTCCAAAACATGATGACTTCTGGCAATTGACTCCTATGGATAGCAGCAGAAGAATAAGAAATAAATTTACTTACTTCAGCTCTTTTCTCTTTGACTCACAGGTGTTTCTTCCTTGCCAGGTAAGAGACTCAAAGTTCTTTAACACTTTCTGAGTTTTAGAGGAAAGAAAATACAGGAAAAGAGAAGAGAAGAGAAGAGAAGAGAAGAGAAGAGAAGAGAAGAGAAGAGAAGAGAAGAGAAGAGAAGAGAAGAGAAGAGAAAAAGAAAAAAGAAAGGAACAGAAGGAAGATAGGAAAGAAAGAGAAAGAGAGAAAAGAAAGAGAGAGAGAGAGAGAGAGAGAGAGAGAGAGAGAGAGAGAGAAAGAGAAAGAGAAAGTGAGAGAAACAAACAAACAAACAAACAAAGAGGAGAAAGCAAAAAAAAAATTCAGACACATATACAGAAATATGCTCACTGGGTGATGCAGAAAAGGGCCACACTCATCTTTATTATTGCTTTCAGATTTTTATAGGTTTTTAGACAAAATGTTCTCTATGTGAGGAAAGTTACTTCACAGATAAAATGTTACTTAAAAAGGGTTTACAGAGGGTGTTCATAGTATGTTCAAATCACTGTTTCATTCTACAAGCTAATTGTGCATTCAAAGCAACAATTTAACATGACTTTGATTTTTTACAATATACATTTGTAGCCTCTTCCTTAGACCTGACCTGGAATGAATGTTTTTCATTGATCACAAATGTGTCCCANACCTATTTCTCTTCTTAGTTCAATTTATGAAACTCACAGTATTTTTTTATGCGGTTCTTACTTGCTATTTTATGAAGAGGGGATGCATTCTAAGTTTTAGTATAAATTTATAATATCTTTCTGAAAAAACAACTAAAACTATCTCCTTAAAATTTGTTTCTAAAGTTATTTGAATAAAATCATGAATTATATAAAGTCATTAATCCATCTAAACCAAATTTATGCATGAAAGTTCATCTTCATGTTGATCTGTAATAAATTTATCAAATAGGGTAAGCTTCCACACAGGACATAATTACAACAAGTTATAGCCAGTGAGGATCCTCTAGGGTCTACTAACAGTAACACTAACACCAAGCCAAATAAATGAGGAATATGGCAACTAAACACATACAGGAAACCATGTCAGCAGTATGCAGATGAAGTTCTGGGACTGTGACTCATCAGAGCACACACATCGCAGCTGAGTAGGATGGTGGGCCATTTCCAAGGAGCTCACTTGCCAATTTCAGGTCTTTCTGCATGGCATCCACCATGGGACATTCCTCTCCTCGGTTGTATGAGAAGGTTTCAAGTTGTTTTTGTCCAGGAATGACTTTTTGGTCTGCCTAAAATTAAGCCTCAGAAATTCACATTTCAAATTCAGACCTACAAATTTTATGAAGCATTCTCTTGAAATCTGGTCCCAATATCAATTAAACAACAGTCATACCTGGCCTAAACTCATTACTTTCGACGTTGAAAATGGTCACCAAATTCAATAAAGTCAGTAGATAAAAGAGAAAGGAACTCTGCAGTCGCATGCTGTCAGGTTTCTGCTTTTTCTTCCTTCCTGTACTTCCTTTTATTTTTCCATCTCTGCCGTTCAAGTTTTACCAACTCAGAGTTCTAAACCCAGATCCCTAGACTCTCTCAGATGGTAGTCTGGAGGAAAAGCACCCCTCCTTTCAAAAGAACAGCATCTAAAATTAAGTTAGCAAGTTGTTCTGTATAATAGATTCTGGAATGTCCCAATGGGGGAGGAGATTACTTTATTTAATCTGTAGGGAAATAATAGGAAGGATAAAACAATCATGTGATTTCTTGCCATTTTGGCTGGGTGACCTCATCAAGATAGATATAACCTTGTGACATGACTAACATGATTCATTAATTATCATAAGAAGGGCAAATGTCATGTGAATTTACCATTGTCTTGGTTTGTGTAACTACATGGCACAAACTAAAATGAGTTTTTATTATAGCCTTTCTTTCACAGTCCTATCATTTTGTCCTTACTGTCAACTTCTTCACATCATCCCTGGGAATCTGCTAACCTCTCTGGCCAGGGAAGAAGGTAGATTACATTCACTTTTACTCCCACTCTTTACTTCCATTTTCCCAGTCTTAGTCTCAGCTCTTTAGCAGACTGAGTGTTGTGGAATCTCTTTACTATCTGTTCCCATTTTAATTACTCTAAACAGATGGAAATGCACCCAATTTCTTCCTTTTGATGTTCTCAGCCAACACCCCTTTAAGCCTCTCCCACTCTATAGTGACAGCTGCCAATACCTAGAAACAATTCATGCAGGATCCCCAATGGCCATACCTGGAAGGATCTCAGATGCCTTCTCTACCAAGCAATCTACAACTACACCATCCAAAGAACCAGAAAGTATAACAAAATCCAAGGAATCATATACTATCAAACAATCACAAGAGCAGCGACCTCTTCTCCCACTGATGACCAACTAGGCCATTCTCTGCTAGATATGCAGCTAGAGATAGGAGATCTACCATGTGTTTTCTTTGTTTGGTGTGGAGGGGCCAGGAAGCAGGACTGGGCCAGTTGGGGAGCAGGGCGAGGAGTAGGGGATGGGGGGATTTCAGAGGGGAAACTGGGAAGGAGGATAACATTTGAAATGTAAATAAAGAAAATATCTAATAAAAAAAAGTCCAGCGCTAGAAAAGGTGCTAGAATATAAACTCAAACCTAAAGATGTTAACTAAGGAAACAGAAAATAAATTATTCCACAAGGAAGTGTACACACACACACACACACACACACACACAAATACACATCCCCCACACACATATGCCACCACAATCACCAATAACAAAACAAAACAAAACAAACAAACAAACAAACAAAAAAAACCCACGAGACCAGATAGCAGCAACTAGAGCTAAGATTATGCCCAAACCAGATGTATAGTACCTTAGCTATGGATTCCATAGCTCTGAAGAGATACCATGTTCAAGATAACATTTATAAAGATATTTATTTGGAGCTGTCTTACAGGTTCAGAGGTTCAGTCCTTTATCATCATACTGAAAAGCATAGCAGCATCCAGGCAGACACAGTATAAGAAAATCTCTATAGTTTGTTCCAAAGGCAGCCAGAAGAAGACTGCCTTGTGCAGCCAGACAGCAAGAGCATTAGGAGCCCTCAAAACCCACCTACACATTGACACACTTCCTCCAACAAAGTCACCACACCTTTTCCAACAAGTCTATACCTCTTAACAGTGCCACTGCCCATGGGATAAGCATATTCAAATCATTGCATTCCACAGCCTGGCTATTATAGGTTTGTTCAAACACATGAGTCTGTGGGGGGTATACCTAGACATCACATAATGCAAAATGCATGTAGTTCAACTTCAAAAGTCCCTTTGTTCTATCACAGTCTCAACAATGTTTAAAAGCCCAAAGTTTTCCTGTACCTGGAACAACAAAGCAAGAAACAGAGCTGGAGCCTTGGAGGGCTCCTAGCAATGGGCCTGGACAGGAGTTCCACAGAGACTGGGGAACTCGACCATTTTATCTTCATCCTTGTCCTCCAGCTTCTCTGCATCCAATGCAACCAGCAGCAGGGTGCTGCAGGATCCTTTAAAACCATCTTCCCTTGAATTTTATCTTAGGGGTGGGAAACCAAGCTTCTAAACTACCCCAATGGATGCAGACAGTGATGTTGCATTAGATATTTTAATTACAAATGTAGTCTGTGTTTTTAGAACAAGATACCATTTGAACTTAAGGAAGATTGCTTTAGAGGGAGCAAATGTAATTTATAAGTGTGATGTTGGGAAAGTACTAATGAAGCTTAGAAAACCTAGAATTATAGCTACAATTTGATCCTCAGGAAAAATTATTTGCCCTGGAACAAGTGAAGAAGAAACTAAATTTGGTACCAGACATTTAGCCTGTAGTCTACAGAAACTAGGTTTTCATGATATTTTCACAGATTTTAAGGTTGTGAATGTTTCAGCAGTTTGTAACATGCCCTTTGAAATATGTTTGCCAGAATTTACAAAGAACAGTAGACCTCATGCCAGCTATGAACCTGAACTTCATCCTGCCGTGGGCTATTGGATAAAGTCTCTAAGAGCTACACTACAGATTTTTTTCAACAGGAAGTATCAGAGTGACAGGACCCAATGTAAATACTGTGGTCACTGCCGTGGAGTAGATCTACCAGTTCGTGTTTGAAAGCAGGGAGGAGATTTTGTAACTCAAACTTGGTTGTTTAGAGTCTCTGAGCACTGTTTGAGACCTGCTGCACATTGGACTCTAAACACAAGGAAAACTGGACCAACAGTGACTGAGGACAGACTCAGACTCACAGCTACAGTGTAAGCTCCAGTCCCTTTGGATTTTAATTCAAACTTTGCTGTAATATAAAAAGGAAGTTTACAAGACACGACATTGCTGCTTTTACAAAAGGATGTTCTATTTATTTTCACAGTAATCTCCACATCCCACAGGCAGAGCTGTTGCTATTTGCACTACCCAACAGTTGTTTTATTGATGTCATTATTTTTCCAGTTGGAGCTAATGGGTTTGATTTGTGAATCGTTTCTACAATTTTGTATGCTGAATATGGGCACCAAAGAGCCTGTAAATGTTATCTTTTTAAATTGAATGTGCAGAAATAAAAGTTTGGAAAAGATTTTTCTTCATATCCGTTCTGTAAATTTTATTCACCATTTTTTTTCTTTTAAACAACTGTATTCATAATTTTTAAAATCTATGCAAGCTTAGAATTTGGCTAAAGCATGTGGGCTTCTTTTTGAAGTGAGTTTGTATATATAGATGTGAATGCTACATGTATATAATATTTTTATGCTGCTACCAAATATCAATTAGAATTTTTTCTTCGCAGATTGAATACAAAATTAACTCAAACAAATCAGTGGCCTTTCTCTACACAAAGTATAAACAGGCTGAGAAAGAAATTAGGGAAACAACAACCTTCACAATAGTCACAAATAATATAAAATACCTTGATGTGACTCTAAGGAAGTGAAAGATCTGTATGATAAGAACTTCAAGTCTCTGAAGAAAGAAATTGAAGAAGATCTCAGAAGATGGAAAGATCTCCC
>NW_018393517.1:3776-6002 GCF_900095145.1 Mus pahari | reverse complement strand
CCAGAAATGAACCCACACACCTATGGTCACTTGATCTTTGACAAGGGAGCTAAAACCATCCAGTGGAAAAAAGACAGCATTTTCAACAAATGGTGCTGACACAACTGACAGTTATCATGTAGAAGAATGCGAATTGATCCATTCTTATCTCCTTGTACAAACCTCAAGTCTAAGTGGATCAAGGAANTCCACACAAAACCAGAGACACTGAAACTTATAGAAGAGAAAGTGGGTGGGAGTGGGTGGGTAGGAGAGCTGTGGGGGACATAGGGAACTTTCGGTATAGCATTTGAAATGTAAATGAAGTAAATACTTAATAAAAAAATTGGGGGAAAAAAAACTTCGAGTCTCTGAAGAAAGAAATGGAAGATCTCAGAAGATGGAAAGATCTCCTATGCTCATGGATTGGCAGGATTAATATAGTAAAAAAAGGCTATCTATCTGAAAACAATCTACAGATTCAATGCAATCCCCATCAAAATTCCAACTCAAATCTTCAATGAATTAGAAAGGGCAATTTGCAAATCCATCTTAAATAACAAAAAACCTAGGATAGCAAAAACCATTCTCAACAATAAAAGAACCTCTGGTAGAATCNCCATACCTGACCTCAAGCTGTACTACAGAGCAATTGTGATTTTAAAAAAATTCATAGTACTTGGTACAGCAACAGACCGGTAGATCAATGGAATAGAATTGAAGACCCAGAAATAAACCCACACACCTATGGTCACTTGATCTTTAACAAGAGAGCTAAAACCATCCAGCAGAAAAAAATGACAGCATTTTCAACAAATGGTGCTGACACAACTGGTGGTTATCATGTAGAAGAATGCAAATTGATCCACTCTTATCTCTTTGTACAAAGTTCAAGTCTAAGTGGATCAAGGAACTCCACATAAAACCAGAGACACTGAAACTTATAGAGGAGAAAGTACTGGGAAAATGCCTTGAAGATATGGGCACAGGGGAAAAATTCCTGAACAGATCAGCAATGGCTTGTGCCGTAATTCGAGATTCGACAAATGGGACCTCATAAAATTGCAAAGCTTCTGTAAGGCAAAAGACCCTGTTAATGAGACAAAAAGGCCACCAACAGATTGGGAACAAATCTTTACCGATCCTAAATCAGATAGGAGACTAATATCCTACATATATATTGGATATTTATATATATATACCTCAAGAAGATGGACTCCAGAAAATCAAATAATCCCATTAAAAAATGGGGCACAGAACTAAACAAAGAATTCTCAGCTGAGGAATACTGAATGGCTGAGAAGCCCTTGAAAAAATGATCAACACCCTTAATCATCAGGGAAATGCAAATCTAAACAACCCTGAGATTCTACCTTACACCAGTCAGAATTGCTTAGATCAAAAACTCAGGTGACAGCAGATGCTATCAAGGATGTAGAGAATGAGGAACACTCCTCCATTGTTGGTAGGATTGCAAGCTGGTACAACTATTTTGGAAACCAGTGGGCAGTCCCTCAGATAACTGGACGTTGTACTATTGGAAGATCCATCAATACCTCTCCTGGGCATTTACCCAGAAGATGTTCCAACTTGTAATAAGGACACATGCTTATTACATGTATCCAACTTGTAATAAGCATCCATGTTCCACGTTGCTGATAGCTGCCTTATTTACAATAGCCAGAAAGTGTAAAGGACCCAGATGTCCCTCAGCAGAGGAAAGGATACAAAAAAATGTGGTACACTTACACGATGGAGTACTACTCAGCAATTAAAAACAATGAATTTATGAAATTCTTAGGCAAATAGGGTTGTGGAAGGGGTATGCAACCCTATAGGAGGAACAACAATATGAACTAATCAGTACTTCCTGAGCTCTTGTTTCTAGCTGTATATGTAGCAGAAAATGGCCTAGTCGGCCATCATTGGGAGGAGAGGCCCTTGGTCTTGAGAAAATTATATGCCTCAATATAGGGGAATGTCAGGGAAAGTGGGGACTTGGTGGGTTGGGGAGCAAAGAGAGGGGAGGGTACAGGGGAATTTCAAAATAGCATTTGAAATGTTAACGAAGAAAATATCTAATAAAAGAAAGGAAGAAAGAAAGGAAGAAAGAAAGAAAGAAAGAAAGAAAGAAAGAAAGAAAGAAAGAAAGAAAGAAAGGAAGGAAGAAAGAAAGAAAGGGAGAAAGGGAGGAAGGGAGGAAGGGAGGAAGGGAGGAAGGGAGGAAGGGAGGAAGGGAGGAAGGGA
>NW_018393517.1:0-3753 GCF_900095145.1 Mus pahari | reverse complement strand
AGGGAGGAAGGGAGGAAGGGAGGAAGGGAGGAAGGGAGGAAGGGAGGAAGGGAGGAAGGGAGGAAGGGAGGAAGGGAGGAAGGGAGGAAGGGAGGAAGGAATCAAAGAAGATCTCAGAAAATAGAAAGATCTCCCATGCTCATGGATTAGCAGGATTAATATAACAAAAATGGCTACCTTTTCAAAAGCAATCCACAGATTCGATGCAATCCCCATAAAAATTCCAACTCAAATCTTCTCAGAATTAGAAAGTACAATTTGCAAATTCTTCTAGAATAACTTTTGGTGGAATCACCATTGCTGATCTCAAGCTGTACTACAGAGAAATTGTGATTAAAACTGAATGTTTTTTACAGTGACAGGCAGATTGATCAATGGAATAGAATTGACAACCCAGAAATGGAGGCATACACTTGTTTTTGACAAAGGAGCTAAAAAAGACAAAGGAAAAAAGATAGAATTTTTATTATATTGGTCTGGCTCAACTGGCGGTTAGCATGTTGAAAAAGGCAAATTAACCCATTCTTATCTCCTTGTACACAGCTCAAGTCCAAGTGGATCAAGGATCTCCACATAAAGTACCCAAGGAACTGAAGGGGTTAGCAGCCACATAGGAGGGACCAGAATATGCACTAAATAGTCCCCCCCAGATCTTCCAGAGACTAAATCACCCACCAAAGAATACACATGGTGTGACTCATGGCTCCAGTTGCAATATATAATAGAGGATCGCCTAGTTGGTCATCAATGGAATTAGAGATCCCTGGTCCTCTGAAGGCTCTGTGCCTCAGAGTAGGGTAATGCCAGGGCCAGGAAACAAGTGTGGGTGTAAGGGGGAGTAGGGTTGTGATATGGGGGTTTGGGAGGGGAAAACAGGAAAGGGGACAACATTTGAAATGCAAATAAAGTAAATATCTAATTTAAAAAATTGATCTATAACACCAAGCCTGAAATGTCTAAGATAGATCCAAAAACCCTATTACAGCAGGCCATGAAAAATAAAATACACATAAAGAACAAGACAAAAACTTTAAAATGGTTCTATGGATGTAGTGGAAGACTTTAAAGATGATATGAATATGTCTATCAATGTATTTAATGATTACATGAGCACATGCATGTGATCTCTCACACACACACACAAAATGCTAAAATGAAATGAAGAAAATTGTAAAGGTACCAAAGTAGAACTGAAATTAAAGAAAATCAAAGCAAAAGAAATACTGAAAATAAAAAAGAAAATAGGAACTCAAATAGAAAACTAAGAACCAAGAAGTAATACAGAACAATAATATGAACAAATCAGAGCCCACAGATTTCCCAAGGACTAAACCACCAACCAAAGAGAGTACATGGAATACACACACACACACAAACACAGACACACACAGACACACACAGACACACAGACACACACACACACACACACACACACACACACACACAGGATAAATAATTTGAAAACTTAAAATCAACAGAAGGGTAAAAATCACATATTCCCCTCCAAAATAGCAATGAACAAAAACTACTTATTGATACCTCTCAGTATCAATGAGCACAATTCCCACAATAAAAAGTTTCAGCCTAGAGATTTGATTTTAAAGCATGATGCATTCCTCTATTCCATCCAGGAAACATACCTTAAAGTCAAGGGTAGACATTACTTCAGGATAAAATGATGTAGAATTTATCTCAAGTAAATAGGTGAAAGAATCAATATGGTATAAACATTTTAATATCTTAAAGAATAGACTTGCCAGGCATGGTGGCGCACGTCTTTAATCACAGCAATTGGGAGGCAGAGTCAGGTAAATTTCTGAGTTCAAGGCCAGCCTGGTCTACAAAGTGAGTTCCAGGACAGACAAAGCTACACAGAGAAACCCTGTCTCAGAGAGAGAGAGAGAGAGAGAGAGAGAGAGAGAGAGAGACTTTAAACCAAAACTAGTCAGAAGAGAGAGGGAATAACATTACCTACTTGTAAAAAGGAAGATGGATCATGAGGGTATTTCAGTTCTGGAGCATTTACAGTCCCTAAATTCAAGAAGTACTACATACATATACTAACAAAAATGTCATGGCATTGGCATAAAAATTGGCACATGGATCAGTGGAATCAAAGTGAAGACCCAGACATAAGTTCAGATACATATTGGTCCTAATTTTTGATAAAGAATCCAGAAACATTCACTGGGTTATTTATTAACAAACAACATCTCCAACAGAGTGTGCTGGACAAACTGGAACTCCACATGTAGAGCAATGTATCAAGATCTGTACATGTTACCCAACATGAAGGAGAAAAATGGGTTTAAGGCAATGCATGCTAAGGGACTTTTGAGGGTCCTATATAAGTAAACCTTCTACTGTAAATGCTGCTCAAAATACATACACTTATGAAATAAACCACAATGGAGTTATCATATAATGGGTTATATTATGCCTCAAGTAGATGTCTTGAACACTAAATGAAATATTCACTGCTATGCATGGGTCACATCCAGTTGAGTCATTAAACAAAGAATGGGGTGTGGAAGTCTCTAAACAAGCCAGACTATTTCTAACTTTATTGTTTGCTCTCCACAAATTAATGGTGTGTCTTATTGCTGAAGACATCTAATCTTCTCATTGAACATGGAGATGTAGAGATGGCACAGTCTTTACCCCTACTGACTAGTATTGATCATGCTAGAAGGAAGTCCTCATGGTACCAGTTGAGAAAGATAACCATCAATTCAACTGCAAATCCTGTGATCTACAAAGGTGATCTGTGTGCATAATTCAATGGTATTACAGTAGCACGATGTTTAAAGAGTGGGAGTAAACAAACACTCTATGATTACATTCAATGTCCACTCTGATAGACCTCATGTCTAATACTTCTGGAGTTGCCAAGGAACATAGAATAGATAGGTCATGGCCTTAGGACAGTGGTTGACAAACTTCAGAATATTGTAAGACTTTACTACAGTTCTTCATGTTGTGGTGACCTCCAAACACAAAAATAATTTGTTCCTACATTGTAAATGCAATTTTGCTATTTTTATGAATTGTAATTTGAATATTTGATGTGTAGGCGATCTGATATGCAACCCCTGTGAAAGTCTTATTCAAGACTAATGGAGTTGCTCCCCACAGGTTGAGAACTGCAGTGCTAGAGGAAGAACACATGCTATATTTGTACTGCTACAGAAATGAAACCATTAAATGATTACTAATGATATTTCTCAAGCAGTCAACCTCAGAGAAACCTCTTTTTTTCTTTTTATTATTATTATTATTTTCTTTATTTACATTTCAAATGCTATCCCAAAAGTTCCCTATACCCCGCCCCCGCCCCTGCTCTCCTACCCACCCACTCGCACTACTTGGCCCTGGCCTTCCCTTGTGCTGGAACATATAAAGTTTGGAAGACCAAGGGGCCTCTCTTCCCAGTGATGGCAGATGAGGCCACCTTCTGCTACATATGCAGCTAGAGACACAAGCTCAGGGGTTACTGGTTAGTTCATATTGTTGTTCCACCTACAGGGTTGCAGCCCCCTTCAGCTCCTTGGGTACTTTCTCTAGCTCCAGACACCCTTCTTTGAATGGCCTTAATGAACCTTTAATCCCAGATGACCTTGAACTCGGAGATCTCCCTGTCTTAATCTTCTGGAATCAATCACCACTGTGTCTCAAGATCTCCATACCAAGATCCAGATCAGAAACTTCTATCTCCCAGCCTCCAGATTAGATTGACTGGTGGGCCTTCCAATT
>NW_018393516.1:0-13994 GCF_900095145.1 Mus pahari | reverse complement strand
TCCTTCAACTGAAGATACCAGGCTTTCTAAAAACACAACAGAACTGATGCACATATGGATTCAGAGAGATTGAAGCAGCAGGAACAGGGCATGAACAATTTTGTACCACATGACAGTATTGAGAGAAGCTCCCATTCCTAACCCAGGAGCTATCTCCAATCCATAAAGTCTTGCAAGAGAAACACCAAACTTGTAGTATGGAAATTTCTTTTCCTATTTCCTTTTTTAGGTTTTTGAAGACAGGGTTTCTCNGTGCAGGCCTGCCTGTCCTGGAACTCACTCTATAGAACCCTTGTCTCAAAAAAATTATATGAAACACNCACCATGCTATCACGGAAATATATTTGGTGAAATATGTTGATGAGGCTAAATTTCATTTGGAAAGAAACCCAAGGTCTTCAACCTATTCTTCTAAAGGATTCTAAATTCGGTACATCAAACTGCATTACCCAAGGAAAAACCATTACATACCAGTTGAGCACTGCAGATAGGTCTCCAAGTCCCAGCTGCACCAGGCAGTTATCCAGGCTGCAGGTCTCTGAGTGTGTGTTCTGGATCCGCTGAGGCCTTTATATACCTCCCCGCTCACCCCTCCCTATTGTAGCCACACCCTCCAATCTAAAACTGGAATTGGATTTCCTGGTTTCATCTCCACCCTTTAAATTCCAGATCAAAGATCTAATCATTTCATTAGTTGAATCAGAAGGACTTGTGATCCCATATTCTCCACTTTGCCCCATCCAAAGTATGGAGTAGAGATTGAATAAATGACCATCTAGAAACTGACTCACCTGGGAATCCATCCCATTTACAATCACCAAACCCAGTCACTGATGTGCACTTACTTTTTAACATGCATGAAAAATATCACACCTCAGAGGGAATGGAGGCCTTTGTATACATAACCAATGGTGGGAAAAGGCTTTCTTCAGGTCAATGTTTTGTGCTCAATGGGAGAGGATCGATCCCTGGTCGTTATACTGCTATAAGTTTTCTAGATGTTTTCTGTAATTGACCTGTGTCCCTCAGAGCAGCTTGTCCAGGCTGTCCCTGGGGAATTTCATGCACAGAATCTGCTGTTTTGGTGGCATTGTTTCACCAAAGTTCTAGGAGCCCTGTCCTGGTGATGTTTATCTTCTGGTCCATGATCTTCAGAGTAGAAGGATAAAAAGGCTGAAATGTTTTGTTGTTCTTTTCTTTATTTATTGTTTGTTTGTGTGTTTTTCGAGGGGGGTATTTTTTACTTCTGTCTTTGTTTGAGGGTTTCCTTTGACTTGACTGAGGCTGAAATCCTGCTACTAAGCCTTGTTCTCTGTCTGGCCATGAAACTTCTAGCCCCCTTGCTGCTCTGGCGCCTAGAGCTTTTATTCTGGTAGCTTGCTTCCCTCTATCACCTATGCAGGTATAGCAGCTGCTTCACAATTTTGCCTATAGTATTTAGCCATTCACATCTTCCTAGCACACACAATTCCTTTCTGTTTTCACCTCTTAACCACACCAGTAGTACCTGGGAATGAACAATGTGAGTCTCAGGGCAACACCTGTTTGCTGCCCAAAGCTATAAGCAACCATTTTCTTCCTTGACTGGCAATTGAATTTAACAGACATAAATCAGAGTCTAAAGATGGGAAATCCAAAAAACTGGTGAGCTTGGCTTCTCCTGTTTTTTTTTTTCTTTTTTTTTGTTTTTCTTTGTTTTTTCCTTTTTTTTTTTTTTTTTTTTTTTTTTTTTTCGAGAAATTTGACTGTCACAGGACAATGGCCATGTCTAGGCTTGGTCCTCAACATATCTGGAAACTCTCTACAAGATGTGCCTAGAGAGTAACCTCAGGGGTCATTTCAGAATCACTTCTTCCAGGGGGACAACAGCATCAATGATACTGATTCCTATGAAAGTACAGAATATAGATCAGTTTCCTTCTTGTTCAGTGTACACCTTGGAAAGGATTCCCAGCTACACATTTGGGAACAACTTCTCTTGAGGCACTCTCCTCAAGACTGTGACTCATTCAAGAAATCACTGAGCTTTTCCATGTTGCTGGCTCTCTCATGATGAAGAGTGCTATAGCTCCCAAATTTCAAGCTTTTAAAATTGTACTATCACACTTATGAAGTCTGTGTATTGAGGTCCTTTCCTATATTGAACACCCGTGCTATGTGTTATGGCTGCCTAGGTGAAATAGTTCCATCTGCTAGCCCCTAGCCTCCCTAATTCCCTGGTCATGAGCCACTTCTAGCTCAAAATCTCCTTTCTCTTGGTCCCATTTTACCCCCAAAATCTTTCTTTCCACTTTGGATTTCTCCTTACTTTTCCAAGGAGACCTCTTTAGCACTTTGGAGAAAGCCTTTTTCTCCTGACCCAAGGAGTTTTACTGCAAATATTTTTATTCATGAGGCCCATGACAAAAGGCTGAGCTGCCAATCAAACATCCAGCTCCTGGTTCTTGGTATTTGATTGGGAGGCACAGAATTACATTATGTAGTTTGGGGGCCATCTTTCATCAGTCCACTGAAATTTGCACCTCCACCCTGGATCATAACTTGTGCTATTCTTTACATGATGACTGTCTTAGTTCATTTGTGAATTGGTCTGTCACCAGGGAAGTATGCATATAGAGGTGGAGGGACTGTAAACTTAAGTGGTTTCTCTCAGTACAGATAGGAGTCCCACTACTGAACTCAGGCTTGACACCAAGTGCCATTTCCTTCTGTAACATCTCAGTGGCTCTTAAGCTCTTTTGAGGTTTTATTTAATAATTTTATTTTGAAATTTGGGTATTTTTTGTTTGGCTTTTGTGTGTCTGTTTGTTTGATTGACTGATTTTTAACAGGGTTGGTCAATTTAACTATCTCTGGTTTTTCCTGAACTCACTTTGTATACCAGATTGATCTTGACCTCAGAGGTTCATCTGTTTCTCTGTGCCTAATCCAAGGTTTTACATATGTACCTGCACCGTCTGGGAAACTTCACTTGTTTTTATGTTTGTTTGTTTGTTTTGTTTTGAGAAAGGGTTTCTTTGTTTAAGAGCCCTAAATATCCCATAAACCATTCTGAGGAGCAGTCTGGCCTAGAAATCAAAGATGCTCCTGCCTCTGACTGTAGTGCAGGGGTTAATGTCCTGTGCTATCCTGACAGCGCTGGTTCAATTTTATGAAATATCCTTGCTCCATAGGTTTCACTTGTTGGGAATTACTTATTTAGATAAGGGTAGCTCTGAACTCCCTGAATAAGTCTAACTTCGACTCCTGAGGGGAGGGAATAAATGTGATTGCTGCCATTCCCTGTATAGATGTGTTGTTTTAAGATTTGTTCTATGTGTAGGGGTGTTTTACCTACAACTATGAATGGGCAGCCCTCACATGCCTGCTGCCTTGGAAGTTAAGAAGGTGACTTCCCATTTGCTGGAACTGGAGTCACAGATCATTTCAAGCCACCATGTAGATGATAGGAACAGAAGGTTGACAGGTGTTCCCTCTTTCTAAGCCAAGTCTCCAGCCCAAGACCCACTTCAAATCTCATAGCCCTGAGGAATGTTCCTGATGGACTGATCCTTCCTGAGCAGCCAAGGGCACCATCTCCCTCACACCTTCCTTTTTATGTTTGCTTTTGTCCATTTAGAAAGCAGGTCTTGTAGGGATCAGACTATACTTGAGTTTACAATTTGGCTGAACATGACATTGAAATGAGCCTCCTGACTCCCCCTTCCAGTTTTGAGCTCACCAGCGTGCCCCATCTTGGCTCCTGCACAGAGGGTTTTAGAGAGGAATCCCTGTATGCAGGGAATCTCCCTTTGATCTGAGTAAACACCCAGCACCCTGGCTACTATAGTAATGGAATCAAGCCTTGCCCCTGCCCCACCTGTTGAGTGACTGCTGCTGCAGTTTACTGACAGAGCATCCACTTTAGCCCTTGAGCTCCAGTGCCTATTCAGGTCTCTGACTCTGTATTCTGTCCCAAATCCAGTGAAAAAGATTATCTTTGAATTATGCTATGTCTCTGTTCAACAACAGATTAAACCCTTAGCTGATGCAAACTGGATGCTTCCTTGGTATGTATGATGCCTGGGGGTTCCATCCCCAGCCTCACTCACAGTGAAAGGACAGTGGAGTTTTCAATCCTGATGATTGAGCTCAGTGGTTGAGTACCAGCACAGCTTGATTTTGGTTCCAGGTCTTTCTTTTACATCATGGGTAAAGTAAGGATATGGGGGATTTCTATAGGAAAAGTACTTGTAGGAATAGGATCCCAACAAATCAGGTGTTTATTTCACATAATAAAGCATTTGCATCACCTTTTTTTTTTTTTTAGATAGATTTAATTTATTGTATGAGTACATTGTCACTATCTTCAGTAGAGGGCTTCAGATTACATTACAGATGGTTGTGAGCCACCATGTGGTTTCTGGGAACTGAATGCAGGACCTCTGGAAGAGCAGTCAGTGCTCTGAACTGCTGAGCCATCTCTCCAGCCCCCAATCACTACTATTAACCACTGAGCTTCTCTCCAGCCCAGGAATTACCTTAACCTTTCATTCACAAGCTTTTAGTTTTGTTTTCTTTTGTTTTGTTTTCATTGGTTTAGTTTGGGTGTGTGTGTGTGTGTGTGTGTGTGTGTGTGTGTCTATTCTGTGCTTGACCTGTGTCCCTCTGAGGCACTTGTTCAGGGTGTCCTTGGGGAAATCCATACAAAGGATAGAGCACAGTAGATTCTGTGGTTTGGGGAGGAATGATTTCAGCATGATGCTGGGAGCACTGCCAGGTGCCTTTCATCTTCTTTTCCATGCTCAACAGAGTAGAAGGATGGAGAGCCTGGCAGGTTTTGGTGTTGTTTGTTTGTTTGTTTCTTTGTTTTTGTGACTTCTCTCTTTAGTTGAGGATTTCTTCTGGACTTGGCTAAGGCTAATATCCTGCTAATAAGCCCTATTCTCTGGCCCTGAAATGTCCAGCCCCCTTTCTGGTCTGTACCTAGAGATTACAAGCTCCCCAAATGAATATTTTTTAATAATGAAAGCTACCCTTTATAAGTGGTCATTAGATCCTATTCTGGTAGCTTGCTGCCCTCTACCACCTATGCAGGTATAGCAGCTGCTTCACAGTTGTGCCCTTAGTATTTAGCCATTCACATCTTCCTAGCCCACACAGTTCCTTCCTATTGTTAACCATGAGCCTAAACAGTAGGAACTGGGAATGAACACTTGTGAGACTCAGAGCAAGACTGTTTTTTTGCCCAAGCCAGGAGCAGCAATTTTCTTCCCTGCTTGGTAGTTGCACTCAACAGGCAGAGGCCAGAGACTGCAGACTTGGAATCCAAAGAACTGTTAAGCTTGGCTTTACCATTTTATTTTCTCCAGAAATTGGGCTTTCATAGGACACTGGCCACATCTAGGGTGGGTCCTCAACCATTGCAAATCTAGAAGTTCTCTGCCAGATGTGCCTAGAGAGTAAAATCAGAGGTCACTTCAGTATTACTTATTCCAGGGAAGGAGCATCAACCACAGCAGTCCCTGTGACAGTACAGACCACAGATCAGTTCCCTTCCAGTCCAGGGCACATCTTGGAAAGGCTTGTCAGCTACAAGTTAGAGAACAAACTGTACTTAAGACTGGGGCTCACCTTAAGGAGCACTGGTCTTCTCCATATCGCTTCCTCTCTCTTGCTCTAGGATGCTATGACTCCCTTCTTCAGAGCTTCTAAAATTGTACTCTCTCACTTATTAAGTCAGGATATTGAGATCCTTTCCTATATTGAAGCCCAGTCCCCATTCTTCCAGGCTGGCTAGGTGAAACAGTTTCAATCTATAACCCAGGTTACACACAAACTAAAGAAGACTGCCTCCTTGTGTAGTATGAGCCTTTGCCATCTCTACCAACTATCTTGGTGGCATCATCTGTAGACCTTGTGCTAAGCTGACCCTTCTTTAGATTTCCCAAATACAAGTTGAACAGATGGTTCCAGAGTTAAGAACACTGGGAATACAGCACATAGGAGCTTCGAGGAGAATGTTGGGAAATGAACCTGAGTGGTCACTTAACTGCTCACTCATAAATCTCTAGCCCCTTTGCTTTGATTTTTCTTTACTGAAATTATTTTTATACAATGTTTTATGATTATGATCTACCCTCAATACACATTTGTATCTTTATTTTTAAGTCAGTCTGATGTAGACTCACCTAGCCTGCAGCCAATTATGAAGCTGAGNCCTCTGGAAGAGCAGTCAGTGCTCTGAACTGCTGAGCCATCTCTCCAGCCCCCAATCACTACTATTAACCACTGAGCTTCTCTCCAGCCCAGGAATTACCTTAACCTTTCATTCACAAGCTTTTAGTTTTGTTTTCTTTTGTTTTGTTTTCATTGGTTTAGTTTGGGTGTGTGTGTGTGTGTGTGTGTGTGTGTGTGTGTCTATTCTGTGCTTGACCTGTGTCCCTCTGAGGCACTTGTTCAGGGTGTCCTTGGGGAAATCCATACAAAGGATAGAGCACAGTAGATTCTGTGGTTTGGGGAGGAATGATTTCAGCATGATGCTGGGAGCACTGCCAGGTGCCTTTCATCTTCTTTTCCATGCTCAACAGAGTAGAAGGATGGAGAGCCTGGCAGGTTTTGGTGTTGTTTGTTTGTTTGTTTCTTTGTTTTTGTGACTTCTCTCTTTAGTTGAGGATTTCTTCTGGACTTGGCTAAGGCTAATATCCTGCTAATAAGCCCTATTCTCTGGCCCTGAAATGTCCAGCCCCCTTTCTGGTCTGTACCTAGAGATTACAAGCTCCCCAAATGAATATTTTTTAATAATGAAAGCTACCCTTTATAAGTGGTCATTAGATCCTATTCTGGTAGCTTGCTGCCCTCTACCACCTATGCAGGTATAGCAGCTGCTTCACAGTTGTGCCCTTAGTATTTAGCCATTCACATCTTCCTAGCCCACACAGTTCCTTCCTATTGTTAACCATGAGCCTAAACAGTAGGAACTGGGAATGAACACTTGTGAGACTCAGAGCAAGACTGTTTTTTTGCCCAAGCCAGGAGCAGCAATTTTCTTCCCTGCTTGGTAGTTGCACTCAACAGGCAGAGGCCAGAGACTGCAGACTTGGAATCCAAAGAACTGTTAAGCTTGGCTTTACCATTTTATTTTCTCCAGAAATTGGGCTTTCATAGGACACTGGCCACATCTAGGGTGGGTCCTCAACCATTGCAAATCTAGAAGTTCTCTGCCAGATGTGCCTAGAGAGTAAAATCAGAGGTCACTTCAGTATTACTTATTCCAGGGAAGGAGCATCAACCACAGCAGTCCCTGTGACAGTACAGACCACAGATCAGTTCCCTTCCAGTCCAGGGCACATCTTGGAAAGGCTTGTCAGCTACAAGTTAGAGAACAAACTGTACTTAAGACTGGGGCTCACCTTAAGGAGCACTGGTCTTCTCCATATCGCTTCCTCTCTCTTGCTCTAGGATGCTATGACTCCCTTCTTCAGAGCTTCTAAAATTGTACTCTCTCACTTATTAAGTCAGGATATTGAGATCCTTTCCTATATTGAAGCCCAGTCCCCATTCTTCCAGGCTGGCTAGGTGAAACAGTTTCAATCTATAACCCAGGTTACACACAAACTAAAGAAGACTGCCTCCTTGTGTAGTATGAGCCTTTGCCATCTCTACCAACTATCTTGGTGGCATCATCTGTAGACCTTGTGCTAAGCTGACCCTTCTTTAGATTTCCCAAATACAAGTTGAACAGATGGTTCCAGAGTTAAGAACACTGGGAATACAGCACATAGGAGCTTCGAGGAGAATGTTGGGAAATGAACCTGAGTGGTCACTTAACTGCTCACTCATAAATCTCTAGCCCCTTTGCTTTGATTTTTCTTTACTGAAATTATTTTTATACAATGTTTTATGATTATGATCTACCCTCAATACACATTTGTATCTTTATTTTTAAGTCAGTCTGATGTAGACTCACCTAGCCTGCAGCCAATTATGAAGCTGAGGCTAGCCTGCATACTTACCCTGATGCTNCCACCNCTGAATCCTGAGACTGNAGCTGTGGANCACCANAGNCAGCAGTGAAAAAAGTTCNNNTGNAAATGCATTCTGTTGTTCTCTATTAAGGAGAAATTGGAGAGTAAAAAGCACCTTTGGTTGAAAGGAGAGGTCTGATTTCAAAGGCCATTGAAAACCTTGCTGGAGACTGGGCTTGATATATTGCCCTCTTGCCTTCACAGGGAAAGAAAAGAAAGGAGTATCCGAAGTACACAGCCTGACTTACTGCAGAAGCAGCTCATACAGGACAGCCTGTCTCAACAGCAACAAAGAAGCTAGTATAGACACTGATTTTCTGGTTGAGGTCACAGTCTTGTCTCTTGGACACTGAGTGCTCTGCTAACCTGGTTCCATGTGTCCACCCCTTGACCACATGGGCAAGCACACATCTCAGGTCTTTCTGCTGTCTCTAAGACTGGCATGTGGCCCAAGGTGACACTGAATATTTTTCTTTCCTCATATAAAGATATTTGTGACATTGGTTTTAAATGATGTTTACTGGTATGAGGGATGAGGCAGGAGATTTGTAAATTTGACCAAACCTGATCTGAAGAATAAGTGGCCACCAGAAAAATAATCTCTCAGAGACTGCACATCCTCTTAAGTAGACAGAATTATCAGCCAGGATAGGCTACAAAGTAAAACCCACTGGAAGTAAAGCACCTTACAGGAAAGAACAAATGAATGAGTTGATCAAAGTCAACCTGAGATGTACCTCAGTGGTTCGATGTTTGCTTGGCATGTATGATGTCCTGGGGCTCCATATCACATAGTGTGAAAAGAATTTGAAATTTTCAAAATTGATAGTTCAACTCCATGTTTAATTACCAGCATAGTTCAAGGCTGGTTACTGGTCTTTCTCTTTCCACCATGGGTAAATTAAGGATATGAGGAATTGCTATAGGTAAAGTACTTGGAGGTATAGAATAACAATGGATCAAGAGTTTATTTCACATACAGGAAATATTTAGAATTACCTTTAAATTTTCATTCTCAATACTTTTCTGTTTTCATTTGTTTGGGGTCTGTGTGTGTGTGTGAATGTATGAGTGTATTGTAGATTCTTTAGAGAGAAACTCAGTATATAGAACTGTTGAGCATTACTAAGGGTCCCAACCACTGTTTTACATAGGCCTGACAAGCAAATAGACAGAAAGACAGATATTGTTCTAGGAGGAAGTCTTAGTATTCTTTCACACATCCAAGGTGCAGGCCTCAAACCAGAGCCCAGAACAAACTGGGTACTACTTGCCAATTAAGCTCAATGAAAACACCTGAAACTTCACATATTCTCTTCACACTGTGCTGGGGGGAAATAACATGGGAGGCACACAAAACTCAGGCAACTGCTACTGACCAATGTCATTTTATTAATTACTTCATTTTTCTGAAGTCTTTGTGAAATGTTGTGATTTTTTAAGATATTCTCAATTGTGTGTATATGAAGATTTATTGTACATAGTGTGCATGTAAATACCAGGATCCTCAGATGGCTGAGGAAATGGACTAACACCTGACGCCTGAGTTGCAGCTGGAGGCACCTGATGATATTAGTTCTGAAACCAAATTTCATCCTCATCAAAAGCAACATGTACTACTGAAACAGGAGTCATTGCCCTTTTGGGCTCCTGAGATATGTTTGTTGATTTGTCTGTTTTTCTGAAGAGCGTGAAAGGAATTTTCTGTGAGCAAACTTCCAGCAGGTTCACAGGTTCCAAACAACAATGCCTGTGAAGTTGACAGGCAAACAGGGAGACAGGGTGAGGGGAAGAAAGAAAAAAGGAGTGTGAGAGCCAGGCAGTGGTGGTGCACACCTTTAATTCCAGCACTTGGGAGGTAGAGGCAGGTGGATTTCTGAGTTCAAGGCCAGCCTGGTCTACAGACAGGTTCCAGGACAGACAGGGCTACACAGAGACACTGTCTAAAAAGAAAGAAAGAAAGAAAGAAAGAAAGAAAGAAAGAAAGAAAGAAAGAAAGAAAGAAAGAAAGAAAGAAAGAAAGAAAGAAAGAAAGAAAGAAAGAAAGAAAGAAAGAAAGAAAGAAAGAAAGAAAGAAAAGAAAAAGGAGTGTGAGAGACATGGAGGTTGTGTTTATGACTTCTTTTTATCACCAGCCAAAATTGACATTCATATGTAAACCACCTTAGCTGATAACTTTATCCACCTACCCAAAATTTTGTATCATCATATGTCTGTCATCCATGTGTTCATTTTGACTCTCCCCAGAGGGCATTTGCTACAGAATGGTTAAAGTTAGATACTTAATTCTACTCAGACAACAGAAATAACATCTAAGAAAAGAAGACATTTTCAATTTATTCACGTAATATTACAGTGAAGAACAAAAAGTTTACAAGTCCATGACAAAGCATCTAGTTCACTTGTTGTGGCAGAGTTCACTCAAAACATACAAATTTTCTTTCTCACTCCACAAGGCACCTGATCCCACAGTCCATCTGTCTGCTCCCCATGTAAAGCTAAGCCTCAAAGATCCCAGTTATCGGACATCCTTTTCTTTCCAAGCATCTGTACACTGTCCGTATTCACAGTCTCTGAGCACCCCGGGTAAGAGGAGTGTCCCAGGCCTGTCACTTATTCACATGCAGAAGTTCTGTATCCATGTTCATTGCCAGCAAAAACAAAGTCTTGCCCCCGGGCCACAGACACAGCGCTCACCACATTTGTGGCATATACGTGTGGCAAAAGAGATGCTCTTGGGCTGCCTTATTGCCCTCAGTGTATTCATGAGATCCAGACAAAGTTGNGCAAATCTTTCTACAGAGACATGACACAACTCATTATAGCACTCCACAGGGGAGGGTATTGTTTCACATTTATCTGCTACAGTAGGCTGTGTGCTGTAAAAGGTCCTTCAGGATGGGCATGAAGAAGACATTGTTGTAGAAGTTGGTCTTGAGAGCATTGTATGAGGGAAGGTAGGAGTGCATTGAGCTGGGAATCCTTCATCCTACATCCCTGAAAATTTAGAGTCTCAAACATTTTTACCACTTTCTCTAAGAGACCTCTCAGAGGCATCACATCCAAAACCTGTAAGACCACACCTTTCATCTCCAGATGTTTTAGCTGAAAGAGACTCTGACAACAAGAGAANGAATCCAAGTCTGACTGTGAAATTTTGTAGTGAGTGATGGAGAGGGACTCCAAGGGTGTCATCAGGCACCTAGGGATAAACGAGACCAGATGGTTAGTTCTGTCANATGGTGTTGGAGGGCATGGGGTGGGGTTTACACAGTCATAGAAGTGACCAGGCGACACAAGCTCAGTGTGACCAAATGATCAAAGATATTATCTGAGATGCTTCCTTTTGGAATCAGCTTAGTCAAGTCAAACCCACACTTAATCTGCTGGCTTCAGCCCCAAAGAGAAAACCAGTTGAGCCCATAAGACACATAGAGGATGTTCCATACCAAGAGAGTCCTAACAAATCTAGGGACATTACATGTGGGCTCATTCAAAGATGCATTTCATCCAAGCATCTGAATAATTGCTATCCCTTACAGTCCCACACAATCCCTCATGTCCCTTGAACTCTGCAGTACTGGGGCTCAAAACCCTTCACTCATGGGAAAGTAGGCGAAGATAGAAGGCTGTTCCCCCCAGATCTTAGCAGCAAGTTCACATCTTCACTTTGATGGTCTCCACCAACTCCTAACTACATCCTCACTTCCCTGTTCCCTTCTGATCATTTTGTTGACCTTGATTCCAAGAAGAATTACAGTCCCTTCTGACCAGATCTGAGCTACTCCTTACCTCCCTTTGGTCCTCTGCTTCAGGAATGCTCATTTGAGACTTTAGATCACTACACTTAACGTCCATATTCTAAGGAGTCCCTAAAATGTGTTCCAGGTGGCTGACTGGCAGGCATGCTACAAGAATAATCCTTAAAATGGCCAAAATAAAATGCTCTGCTAGGTAACCCAGCTCTCCATCCTGGCTTACCTGAAGACCTGATGCATGTGGTCTGTGAGAAAGTGGACACCACACAGGGAGAGATGCTGNAGACAATTGAATTTGGAGAAGATAGAAATGAACTTCTTGACACACTTGTCTTCTCTGTCTCCTGTCCTATTCACAATCTTGAAGACTTTCTTATAGAGGGGTGCCGGGAGAAGTTTGTGAATGTTTCTCATCTGCCCGAAGCAGGGAGCAAAACGGGCTAGATTGAACACATTCCACTGAGTGTTCAGTTCCAATTCCTCGATGTGCTCTGTATGAAAGACATTCAAAATCTCTAAGACAAAGTCCACGGGCATGGCCCAGATCTTCATGTTTGTACAGCACAAATGTAGGGAGTCCTTTCTCTGCTGAGCCCACTTCAAGAAGTATGCTTGTATTCTGCTTAAGGGACCCTGATATTGCGGCCTCTTGTGAGGCTATGCCAGTGCCTGGCAAACACCGAAGTGGATGCTCACAGCCAGTTTTGGATGGAACACAGGGTCCCCAATGGAGGAGCTAGAGAAAGTACCCAAGGAACTGAAGGGGGCTGCAACCCTGTAGGTGGAACAACAATATGAACTAACCAGTACCCCCTGAGCTTGTGTCTCTAACTGCATATATAGCAGAAGATGGCCTAATTGGCCATCACTGGGAAGAGAGGCCCCTTGGTCTTGCAAACTTTATATGACCCAGCACAAGGGAAGGCCTGGGTCAAGTAGTGGGAGTGGGTGGGTAGGGGAACAGGGGGGTATAGGGAACTTTCGGGATAGCATTTGAAGTGTAAATAAAGAAAATAATAATAATAAAAATTATTTGGGAAAAAAAAGAAGTATGCTTGTGTTACATCATGGCGGGGCCTGAGGCATAGGTCAGCTACCACCATCAGTTGAGTCCTCTGTGCATATTGCAAAGGACCTTCATTACTGGCTTCTCATCCCAGGGCTCTAAAGAACAGTTTCCATCCTCTGCACCAGCCCATATGTCCCAGAAGACATGGTGCACATTCCTCAGGTCNAGAACCTGAAGTTTTCCCCTGCCAGGGGTGAAACATGTCAAGTGTCAGCAGACATGATGACCCTCAGTCAGCTTTCACTACCCAACTCTAAACTCAATACAACCCTACATTGCTAAGGTGTAAGTTTTTTACACAGGTGCAATATGCACACAGGCATGCTACAGAAGCTTTCCCTGAGCTGTGCATGTAGACCTGACCACTTTCTTTCCACTAAGGTTCTCTTTATTTCTCCTTAGTCCCATTAATAGTGGTTGTGGGAATGCCAGGGATAGGCTCATTCTACTATGAGGTTATTTATAGTAAGCAGTAAACCACTGACAACTGTCCTTAGTCCAATAAAACAACAGCTTCAAGGTTCCTGCACCACTGTCTGATGATCCCATCAGAGTCCATTCTCCCTGACCCCACATCTCTACTGTGTACCCAATGCATCCCTTATACACTACTTGATTATTACTCACCTAGGGTGACATTCTCTTGTTAGTCGCATGTCTATTCCATCTAGGACAGCATGAAGGTCTCCAGGTTAGGTGAATTCATCAAGGCTCCCACAGAAAGACAGGAGAAAGTCCAGGCTGCCACCATTGCCTTTATGAGCTTCTTAAGTCTGTCAGCAAAGGCCTCCTTGAACAGTGCTGGGAAGAGCACAAGGGCACCTCCTCCAGAGAGGACATGGCCAAAGCCTCATCTCTCAGCAGAGTCTGCAATGCCAGCTTCTGGAGTGTGGGTGGAGTCTGAGCACTCATCCTCTAAGGTCTCCAGTCAGAAGGCTCCTTGGGAAGGATTCAGAAAAAGTATATACTTTCAATACAAAGTTTATAATACTTCCACACCATTACATCAACCACTAAGCTTCAGATTTCTTATTCTGCTTTGACAGAAAAATCAATTTACCTCTTCAACCTAAACTGGTGGTGGAAAGACAGACTCCTGCAACCGGGAACTTTCTATCAACCAAATGTGTGCATAATTTTCTTTTCTTTTTTTTTTTTTTT
>NW_018393515.1:30127-31396 GCF_900095145.1 Mus pahari | reverse complement strand
AGCTTCTGCGGTCCACACTCTTGCCAGTGCAGACTGGAGCCCAGAAGCTGCGTCCCTTCTCCAGGCCGCCCTCTAACCGGCAGTGGACTGAAGCAAAGATAGTTCTCCTGTCTCAGGCCAGGAGACTGCTCCCATGCAGACACCCCTCCTCAGGCGGGGGAAAGGTGCAGGATGCAGGATCAGGCCTCGGGCAGGTAAAGAGACTGGATGCCAGATCAAGCCTGGGGACTGGTCCCCGGTGAACACCCCTCCTCAGGTGGGGAAAGGCACTGGATGCTGAGTCAGACCTGGGGACTGGTCCAGGTCGAACACCCCTCCTTGGGCGGAGAAAGGCACTGGATGACCGGAACCAGTCATGGGTTCCTTCCCAGAAACTGTGACTCTTCTCCAGTCCGCCCTCTCCCTGGCAGTGCACTCCATGTTTTATCTTTTAGGTTTTTGTTTTATTATTATTATTTCTTTGTTGTTGGTGGTGTTTTTTGTTGTTGTTGGTTTTTGTTTTTTGTTTTCATTTTTTTACAATCCAGATTTTATTCCCCTTCTGATCCATCTTCTGACTGTTCCACACCCTATATGTCTTTCCTGTCCCCCTGTTTCCAAAGGATGTCTGCACCCTACCCCTTACCCTACCATACCTCTAAACTTCATGGGTCCTCCAGTCTCTTGAGGGTTAGTTGCATCTTGTCTGACTGAACTCAGACCCAATATACGACTCTGCTGTATATGTGTTGGGGGTCCCATATCAGCTGGTATATGCTGCCTGGTTTGCCATCCAGTGTCTATGAGATCTTGGGGGTACAGGTTAATTGAGAATTCTGGTTGTCCTACAAACAGTGTCAAATCCTCCTCAGTTTCTTTCAGACTTTCCCTAATTCAACAACAGGGGTTAGCACTTTCTGGTCATTAGCTGGGTGCAAATATCTGCATCTGACTCAAGTGCTTGCTGGGTCTTTTGGAGGGCAGTCAGGCTAGGTCCATTTTGTGAGTGTTTCATAGCCTCAGTAATAGTGACAGGTGCTGGGGTCTCCACTCGTGTGGGATCCCACTTTGGGTCTGTCTCTTGACCTTGTTTTCCTCAGACTTTTCTTCATTTCCATCCGTGAAGTTCTTTTAAACAGGAACAATTATGAGTCAGAGTTTGACTGTGGGATAGCAACCCCATCCCTCACTCAATGCCCTGTTGTTCTGTTGCAGATGGGCTCTACAAGTTTCCACTCCCCACTGTAGGGCATTTCATCTATGAATAGAAACAGGCAACCTCAGGAGGTA
>NW_018393515.1:24848-29527 GCF_900095145.1 Mus pahari | reverse complement strand
GATGCAACCACCAGTTCTTCTAACAGCAGCTTATTCAGCAAGCTTCAATCTTCATCTCTCCCCCCCACACCCGATCCCCTGGAAGCGCCCAAGATATATGCATTCACACCGAACGACCAATCACACCAGGCAACATAGCTTTGCCAGGCAGGCAAGCTCAGCCAGTGATCAGCAGGGATAACAGCAGCAGCCAAATAAGTACTTTTTTATTATAAGAACTCTCTTCCTGTAGGTGCCATGTTGGGGTAAGGTCCTAGCGGCTGTGACTCCCCACATTTATCCTTCTGTGTATTTCTTATTTTATTTGGTATGATGATTTTTAGTTGCATCCATTTTGTAGCAAACAGCATCATTACATTGCACTTTGTTATTAAATACAATTCCATTGTCCTTATATACCATCTTCTTTTCCATGAATTCATTAACTGATATCTACGGTGGTTCCATAACTTGCCTTCAAGGAATATTGTGACAATAAGAACAATTAAGCAGTTATGTATGTCATATGTAGAGAGTTATTCAGTCATGCATCTAGAACTGGTGTAGGTGAGTCATATGGTAGTTCTGTTCATAGATTTCTTGAAGTACCTTCATATTGATTCCCATGGTATATAGACTAAATGCACACCAACTATTATTGTAAACATTTCCTTATCTCAACACATCCTCAACAGCATTTGTACTTGTTTGTTACTGGNGAGAGAAAGATGCCCAATCTGGTTTTGATTTAAATTTCCTTATCATTAAAATGCTTAATGCTTTTTATGTAGATTGGATATTTGGTATTCATCTTTTGAGAAGTGTATATTTATTTCATTTGCATGAGTTTGGATATTTAATAAATGTGTTATTTGTATATTCTAGACTTCAATGCTGGATGGTCCCTCTTTCCTTCTCAGCTCTAAACTTTGTCTCTGTAAATCCTTCCATTGTTATTTTGTTCCCCATTCTAAGCAAAATCAAAGTATCCACACTTTGGTCTTTGGCAAATACAGAAGTGGATGCTTACAGTCAGCTATTGGATGGAACACAGGGCCCCTAATGAAGGAGCTAGAGAATGTTCCTAAGGAGCTAAGAGGGTCTGCAACCCTATAGGAGGAACAACAATATGAACTAACCAGTCCCCCTAGAGCTTTTGTCTCTAGTTGCATATGTAGCAGAGGATGGCCTGGTCAGCTATCAATAGGAGGAGAGGCCCTTGCTCTTGGGAAGATTCTATGTCCCAGTACAGGAGAATGCCAAGGCCAGGAAGTGGGAGTGGGTGGGTTGGGGAGCAGGGTGGGTGGGTATGGGAGGGATAGGGGACTTTCTGAAAGGAAACTAAGAAAAGGGATAGCTTTTGAAATGTAAATGAAGAAAATATCTAATATAAAAATAGACTTCAATGCTCTTATAGATGTTTACTTGCAAAGATCTTTCTCAAATTTTATGGGCATTCCCTTCATTTGATTATTCTCTTTTCTTTGCCTAACTATTAAAATTTTATGAATTCTGTTTTGATAATTCTAGGTACTGTTTGTTAGCAATTGGAGTTCTTTTCCAAAAGTCCTTGTCTATAGTAACATCTTCATCTTGAAATGTTTTCTCTAAAATTTCTGTAGAATTATTAGAGTTTTAGGTNACATGGTCTTTTATTTATTATGAAATTTTTTATTCTACATGATGATACAGGGATATAATGGTATTAATTTATCTAGTTTATCTAGCACTACTTTTTGAAAAGGCTATTTTTTCCATCATTGAGAATTTTTGACATCTATGTAAATGTGAAGGTCTATTTCTAGGTCATCTCTTTTATTTTCAAAGACATATGGGTTGATTGGGGTCATTTTAAAATTTTTTTTTAGTTTTATTTTTTTGATTCCAGGCTCTTTAGTGTGACTTCAAATCAAGTTCTTTTATACATGCAGCCTTAAGCCATCTTCTCCAAATCATTTTGAATTGTTGGTGACTATGATGGTAAATCTTATAGTCAACTACTTGACACTTAGAATCAAATAAGAGGCAAAACTCTGGGTGTGAGGTCATTTATTTTAGCCAATACATAAAACAAAATTAGGGGCCCGCACATTGGTGTAGGTAGCATTATGACATGATTCCGGGTCTGGACCCATAGCTTTTATCTCTCTGCTTTCTGACTCTGAATGNAACATACTTAGTTTCCTACCCTTCTGTTGCCACGCCTCTTCAACCATAGTAGTCTTCATCTTTAAATTGTGGGAGAAAAATACTCCTCCTTCCTTGTGCTGATTTTGGGAGGTTTACTGACACAACAAGAAAAGTTTCATACAGAAAACCTGTGTTGATAGGGATTGTTGCTCTGATAATCTCACGCTGATAATCTCATGGTCTTTGGAACAAGTTTGTGGGTTGAATGTGGGAGAGTTTCNAGAAAAAGCCCTAAATAAGGTAAGCAGACCTTATTCAGCCCCATTTTGTTGAGTGTTAGCATGACTAAAAAAATAGAGAATAGATGTTCATCTCACCAGTTTCAAAGGAGTACAAAAACTCTCCTAGATACTCTGTGAGGGCTCTTTGTGTTTTCTTCTAATAAAGAAGATAAAACCTCTGCCTTAATGATGCTAGACTAGTGCTTTTCAAATTANAGGTCAGTGACCCCTTTACTGGTCAAAAGGATATTTTCACAAGGGTCACATANTAGGTATNCTGCCTATCGTATNTTTGCATAATGATTTATGATAGTACAAAAGTTACAATTATGAAGTAGGCACAAAATAATTTTATGGTTGGNGTTCACCANAGCATGAAGTANTTTACTAAATGGTCTCACTATTAGGAAGGTTGAGAGGGCATGCTAAGATTTACAAATTTGAATGGGGTTGAAGTAAGAAGATAATGGATTAAGTCATCTGGTATAAACTTTATTGCAAATCATATGCTATTCCTGAGTCAGTATATGAAGTTGGCCACTTCAGAAATAGTCATATACCTAGGTCATATAGAAGGCTAAAATTTTATTTATCATGATTTTTGATGACTACAACTTTTTCAATGAGTAAAAATGATTACATTATTACACTGTAGGCTGTCTAAAGATTTCATGATCACTCTATGTCTCATCAGATAGTATGACATAAACATGATCATTTAGTGCAAATGGGATTAAGAAAAAATTAGTTTTTCACTTTTCCTCTCAGACCAATTGTCTCCTTAGACAACATGAGTATCCACATTACAGAGTTTAGTTTTTGTATCTTTAAAAAATGTAAACCACCTTTTAACTCCTAAGCACAGTTCAAGTTAACTGTTCTTACTGATATTTTCAGAAGTCTGAACCACTTTGAGTCATTCATTAAAGCAAAAAATTAAAATTATATGTATTAATGTACCTGGAGATTATTGCATTTTAAGACCAGGTAACAAGTCAGAAAATCAGAAATATGATGTCCATGTATAATGCCTTTGTTGTCTGGTATGTTGCTTGTGAAATTAATGGACAGGTATTTGATTTATCAACAGGCATATCATCTATGCTCCAAGCAGCCACAACAAGTACTCAGGAGAATGCTTCCCAGGGATGCCCTTTGTTATATTAATAGCAAAGCATCCACTCCTAAGGTCTGCAGTGAAGTGAAGAAAGTGAAGAGACAGTTTTCTATTGCAGCCTTTATATTACAAGCTGTAGCAGGGTCTCTGAGAGAAGTAGCCTGAGAGAAGTATCCTAGAGAATCCATATGGATATATATATATATATATATATATAGATAGATAGATAGATAGATATAGATATAGATATAGATATAGATATAGATATAGATATAGATATAGATATAGATATAGATATAGATATAGATAGATATATAGATATATAGATATAGATAGATATAGATATAGATATATGATCAAAAAAGTGAATGATTTCTATTTTACAACATCAGAATGTATTTCTAAAATTTATAATTCAAGTAAGTATTAAAACTAACACAAAATGTCTAATAAAGTGACACATTTGAAAGTATCAAGATACTTATCTAAACCTTAATAAAACCTTGCAATATCTACCCTGTCATTTCAATGTAAACAAGTGTCCCTTCATTATGGAAAACACCTGGGATATTTCACAAGTCTGCTCCACCTGGGGACCTAGATGCAATCTGTTCATCAAAAGTTGAGAGGATCAATTTAGCTATACTAGCTGATGAGTTCTCATCTATTCTCACTTCTTGTAAACTTCATCACTGTGTATTATAAAGCTTAATTATTTAGACTTAAAATAAATGTCACTTTTTAAAACCATATAAAACATAAATTCACAACTAATTAACATTTGTAGTCTCAGTAACAATGCACTTCTGAACAATTGCATCAGTTATATCAAATATAATCATGGTCTTGAATTTTATGTTTATGATTTCATTTTTTTTATATAGAATTCACCACACATGGCTATATTTATTGCATTTCTTGTATATATCCATAATATTGTATTTTTCAGTGTCAACTTTTGAATTTGGTATTGGGTTCCATTTGTAGTTTGCAAGATTTTTTGTGATACCACATTGACATGAGTAAATATCACATTTACTCAGAGTTGAACAAAATAGGATTCACATAGTGTGATGAAAAAGCAGAGACATCAGAATGAATGACAAGTTTATATCTGCATCAATAATTTGAATTATTGCAGTCAGGAAAGGAAAGAAAATTTTAGATATATA
>NW_018393515.1:15572-22260 GCF_900095145.1 Mus pahari | reverse complement strand
AGGAAAGGCCTTTGGTCCTGCGAAGGCTCTATGTGCCAATGTTGAAGAATGCCAGGGCCAGGAAGCAGGAATGGGTGGGATGTTGAGCAGGGTTAGATTGGAGGGGATAGGAGGAGGCTATTTTTCAGAGGGGAATCCAGGAAAGGGAGTGACATTTGAGATGTAAATAAAAAAAAATATCCAATAAAAAATGGAATACAGAGCTAAACAAAGAATTCTAAACTGAGGAATCTCTAATGGCTGATAAACACCTAAATAAATGTTCAACATCCATAACNATCAGGAAAATGCAAATCAAAAGGTCCCTGAAATTCCTGCTAACACCAGTCAAATTGTCTATGGTCAAAAACTTAGTTGACAGCAGATGCCTGTTAGGATGTAAAAAAGAGGAACACTCCTCCATTGCTGGTGGGAATGCAAATTGGTACCAGGACTCTGAAAATTAATCTGGCAGTTACGCAGAAAATTTGACATAGTAGTACCCGAGGAGCCAGCTATACAACTTCTGGGCATATACACAATAGATGCTCCAACAAGGACAAATGCCCCAGTATGTTCATAGCACCCATATTTATAAGAGCCAGAAGCTGGAAAACAAAACAAAACAAAACAGATATCTCTCAACAGAGGAATGGGTACAGAAAATGTGGTATATTTATATAGTGGAGAACTATTCAGCCATTAAAAACAATGACTTCATGAAATTCACTGGCAAATGATTGGAACTAGAAAATATCATCATGAGTGAGATAACCCATTCACAAAAGAACACAGATGATATGTACTCACTGTTAAGTGGATATTAGGAAAAACACTCAGAATCCTAATGATACAACTTACAGACCATATGAAGTTCAATAAGAAGGATGAACAAAGTGTGGATGCTTCAGTCCAACTTAGAAGGCAGAAGAAAATCATCATGGGAGGTAGAGGGTGGGAGGGACATATGGGAGGAAGTGGGGGGACAGAAAAAAGGGGCAGGATCAGGTGTATGAGGAGTTTGTGGAGATGTACAAAGGGTCAGGAAATTGAACCGAGTTGTGTAACAATGGGGAATGGGGAAAGGAAATTGCAAATGGAAAGTCCCTAGTGCCAAGAAAGCAAGAGGGTCCCAGGACACAAGGAAATGACATTATCTGAAATACTCAACAAAAGGAAGAAAAAAACCTGTAGAGACCATATGGAGAGGTTAGGCAAGGCCCCCTTTTGAGGTATGTGGTCACACACACTTTTCAAAAATTTTAATCCAGAATTGCTCTTTTTTTAAAGGAAGTACAGGGACAAAGAGTGAGGCAGAGACTGAAGGGAAGGTGACTAAGAGACTGACTGACCTGAGAATTCATCCCATATGTAGTCAAAAAACCCAGTCACAATTGCTGATACAAGCAAGTGCTTGCTAAGAGGAGCCTGATGCAGCTGTCTCCTGAGAGGCTCTGCTACTGCCTTACTGATACAGATGTGGATGCTTGCAGCCAACCATCTGACAGAGCATGGGGACCCTAATGGAGGAATTAGGACAAGGACTGAAGGAGCTGAGTGGATTTGCAACCACATAGGAAGAAAAACAATGCCAAAAAAACAGACCCCACAGAGCAATTAGGGATTGTATTTTTTAATGCTCTTTCCTCAATAAGTGAAAACTGAAGCTTTAGATCTGTAATCAGAAATTAGAGAATAATGAGAAGAAAAATCTCTAAGAAATCAATGTATTTAAGTGTTTTGAAAACAATATATTTTGTTCTGTGGGTTTTTTGTTTGTTATATTCTAATTTCAAACAAATATAATCAATATAATAAAATGTGTTTCAAAAATTTATAAAACAAAAGGAATTCTTGACAATTATAAGGACATACTTTAAAAACTAGTATTTGACCAAATTGAAAATCTTAAAGAAAAAAAGATAACGACCAAGCCATCACAAACTTAAATAAATAAATAAATAAAGGAAGGAAGAAACAAAGAAACAAAGAAACAAAGAAATAAAGAAAGCTTTAAAGAACTGGATAATTTTCATTGTAGCTATTAATTACTAGAGTTAAATCAAAATCAGATAAGCAATTTTAATACATGGGTTCTCAAATTTTTTATAAGGACAGAATCAGTCTGCTATTTAAATTATATAAAGACCCAACAAATTTAGAGAATTACAGACCGATTTCCCTTATGAACATGTATGTAAAAATTCTCAGTAAAACACTTAAAAATGAATCTAGGAATATATAAAAAAGATCATCCATCATAATAAAACAAGCTGCATTCCACAGGTACAGGGATTCTTCAACACATGTCTATCAATAAATGAAATCTATTATAAAAACAGACCATAAGACAAAGCCACATGTTTATTATATTAAATGTAGAAAAGGGATTTGATGAAATTCAATGCTCTTACATGGTGAAAGTCATGCATACAAGGGTATACAACAACATACTTCAAGTCTATAACCAACATCAAATTAAATGAAGAGAAGACAAAAGCAATTTTCAAATCAGGAATAGAAATTCTTTCCACTCTCTCCTTAACTATGTAATTAAGTATTTGAAGTCTTACCAAGGTCAAGAACCCTCCCCACAGTAAATATAAACCAAAGCAAAAGCAAAAGAGCTAAAATGACCCTGAATAATAAAACAGATGTAAGAGGTATGACCACTGATGACTTAAAATTGTACTACAGAAAATGACACTACCATTAAAGAGATGTGCTGTTCATTGGAATCCAGATATAAATACATACACCTACGGAACACGTATATACAACTGATTTTTGATAAAGAAGCCAGAAGTACACACTGACAAAATGAAAGCACCTTCAACAAATGGTAGTGGAAAAACTAAATGACTGCAGTTAGAAGAATCTAAATTGATCCACATAAATGTCCATGTCCTGTGCAGAACTGGAACTGTCTCTTATAAGCTGGGGCATTCTAGAGAGCTTGCCTACTACTACCATATGGTAACAGTAGAGAGAAGAGGCCCTGTGCCTTGTCCAGGCATGACAGTGAATCTGGCTCTGATGGCTATTCTGTAGTTCGCTACTCATGAGGGCAATAGCTCAGAGAATTGGCCTTCCTATTCTCCTGTGGTGAGGTGGCCTGGATGTGAAGGTGATGATTTCCCTGTTCCCCATTATCTACTAGTTGTAGTTGGGAGAGAGCCTTACGGGGCATGGGAGCCTGAGAGCTAGCCCTTCCCCATCACTACCTGTATCACTTGGGCATCAAAGTAGAGCTAGCTTTAACAGCAAAGACACAGATGAACCAGCTTGGAGGTTACCAGAACAGGTGAGATGGCCTACCTCTCAGAGGCTGCAGCACATGGGAGGGTAGGCCCTGTGCCTTGACTGAGCACCATAATGGATATTACTCTGAAGTTGTGTGTGTGCTCACAGATAAAATGGCCCTGAGGACATGAGAGTACTAGAGCTGACTGCCTCACACTAATGGCAGCATAAGGTAACCTAGCTGTACCAGTGCTGGAGAGCGTACTCTTGTGGTGTAGAAGAGAAGAGGCAGCTCACTGACCAGCCAGGCCTAGATCCAGGCTCTGAATTCAACTGCCACTAAATATATATTATCTGGGAATGATTATAAAAGTGCCAATCATGCTGATCCAAAGATGCAGGATCTCCATGACCTAGGTTAACAATAGGAAAACAGGGAGCAGTTTTAGTGTAAATGCAATATTCATAGTGTCAAAAAGCAAGAGACCTGGAACCAGACCAATGAATCACTGCAATGAACATTAACAGGCAAACGTGTGAACAAAGGGATGTAGTGTGGGATACACTGTGACATAGTACAGGTTTCATGATGTGTGTGTGTGTGTGTGTGTGTGTGTGTGTGTGTGTTTGTGTATTATTTCGGGGTACATTGCAAGAGTGAAGGCCAGATTCAAGTTGAAAGAGAGATAAGAAGGACTGGAGGGAATACTGTGAAATTCACAAAGAATAAAAAGGATTTTTTAAAAGGAACTTCTTGAAACTGAGAACTTTCTGCATTCCAAAGGAAAACATCATTCAAAGTGGCAGCCTAGAGACTGGGAAAATATTGTTAACAACTCCACATCAAACAGAAGGCTAATATTCAAAATATATAAAGAACTCAAGTAACTAGATATCACACACACACACACACACACACAAAACCCTTGTTTAAATAAAAATGAAGTATACTTCTAAACAGAAAATCTTCAAAGGAGGATTCAACAATGAATGAGAAACATTTTAATAAATATTTAGTATATCTCATTATTAGGGAAATATAAATCAAATATGTGGCTGGTTGATATGGATATTTTTAGACACTATGGAATTACATTTAGTGTTTTCTCAGGAAAATGAAAATCAATTTATCTCAAGATCCTGCTACACTGTTCTGGGACAAATACCTGGGTATCATTTTACAATACCACAGAGACAAATGCTCAACCATGTTTATGGTTGTTCTATTTATTATATTCAGAAATTTGAAACAATTTTGGAATTTCTCTAGTGAAGTATGAATGAAGAAAATGTGGTACATTTGCACAATGGGATATTAATCATTTGTTTAAAAATGACTTATATTAATCACAGTAGTGGTGACTCTATGCCTTTTTGTTTCTTAAGGAATGCTTTTCCTGTTACTGGGTTGCATTTTATAGCCTTGCTATCTAGATACAGGCCTCATATCTTTGCATCTTTTTATACCAAGTTCAGGTAACTTGATTTGAACACTTGCTCTTTTCGTATGAGAAATTGAGAGGAGCAGTTGATTTTGAGGAGTGATGAGGTTGAAACACCAGGAAAAGGGGAGGGTGAGGAAGTGGAAGTTGGGATATATTGTATGAAAATTATGATTTCATAATTTAAAAGTTAAAAAATGAAATCAAGGAATGCCACAGGTATAGTAATGAAACTAGAAAATAAAATCATTGAGTAAAGTAACCCGACTCATATAGACAAATACAGTATATATTAACTTATTTGTGAATATTATNCTTTCAGTCAATGATAACCAATCTACAATCCACAGAAACATAAAATTTGGTTACAGAGTAACGAAGTATGTGGAGCCAGATAGATATCATTAGAAAATTGAAATAGAATAAATAGTTATGTGTGGGTGAGTTGAGACCAAAATGGAAGAATTAGTGTTCAGGATGAGAAGAAGCAGATGAGGAAGGGAATGTAGGAAGACACAGCTCACAACAATGTCTTGTTGGAAAAGTAATAGAGAAATCTAATGAAATAGAAGCTTCTTAAAATATAAATACACATGAAGGCAACCTAAGAGGAATTGCATAATATGGAGAGTACCTATTGACCATCATCAAATAAAGCCCTTAGTACCAGGATAGATTATGTTAAGATAAATTGATAGAAAATGGGATCCCATGGTGATAACCAAATCAACTCATGCACTACCATGTCTATGGNTTGCTCTCAAAACACTGACAGGAAGGTCTATTGCTGAAGACCAANCTATACTTTTCCACTGAACATGGAGATGCCAAGCTGGTGCCTACAGTGTGCCTTAATTTCTATAATTAGTGTGTTTTCTACATAATGCTACTTTACACACTACAAGAGCAGAAATTTAAACATAAAAACAGAAATAAACTCTTTGATTTAAAATGGTGTCCTGTATTCAAGATACAATACTTAAACAGTGACACAAAGTTTGTGGGAGTAACCAACCAATGTATGATTTGACTTTAGTTATATGCCCTGAGACAGAAGCCATACCCAATACTACTGTGGTAAACATGAGACTTGATATACCCTGGACATAAGGTAATGATAAATAATACCATACTACAAGTTTAAATTAAATTAAAATTTTAAAAATTAGCAATAAAATAACTCTTAATGAAAATCCACTGTCATAAATTAGTGCCTTGCTCAGCTCTCATCATTAAAACTTCCTTTTGCAGCAGATAAGAACAAATACAAAGATACAAAGCCAGTTGTTATGAAAAGATTGAGAGATCTTGTATCAATCATCTCTACATGTTGCGCTGACTATATCAAATCCTTCTTATCAGGGATCAGCAAGCATAGTGTAAAAGGAAGCAGAAGTAGTATTTGAGCCTGAGATGATGGAGGACTCTAAGAAACCAAAGGTTTCTAAATTAACATGATCTATGCACATGACATGTATGCCCAGCCACATATGCAGCATGCATGGGCAAATATGAGCCTAACCAGATGGAGTCCTAGAGTTGAAATGAGAAGTGGACACATGCCACTATCTCTATTCCAGACAAAAAAAAAAAAAAAAACCTCTAAATGATAAGCACATTTAAGGGTAAATATAGTTTCCTCCAAGGGATACTCTCAGAAAAATAAATTACAATTATGGGTGGGCTGCATGCCCTGCAGTAGATAGCCTAAAGACAACAAACTCAAGGGTAATATTAAAGGTTCTTGCCACATAATTTGGTGAAAGGCTTCTTCTTCTTTTTATACTTTAGTCACATTTTTTAATTGCTATTATATCTATATGGGAGGACATGGATGAGGGGATAATGTTGCGAGGACAGATAAGGAAGAAGGAAATAGGATGAGAAGAGAGAGGGGGAAATTATAAGCAGTATATATAATGTAAAAAAAATCTCTCCAATAAATAGTATAAAAATGCTTTGATGTGCATGTGTTTATTTGTGTGTCCATATTTTTCTTTATTTTATTAAACTATGAAGAATCT
>NW_018393515.1:9913-14297 GCF_900095145.1 Mus pahari | reverse complement strand
CCAAGTCATTGGCATCCTCCTGAGTACAAAGACTCTTAGAACACAGCCCTTAATTTGGCAAAAATGCCCAGATGTAATTTAGATAGGTAATGGTTTCCATAGAACGGGTACAAATGGACCCAATTAAAATTCAGCATTAGACACAGGCTGAAAGACAAGACAATGTGTGTCACCTAAGTCACCTGAAAGTGTGGAGATGAAAAATGGAGGTAATGAACACCATACAAAATATACAGAAATTTTCCATCATCTAAAGTAATATGTCTGTTACTTATATGGAGCTCAGGACAAAATCATCTGTAGTTTTCACAACCCAAANGAAGCCAATATTCAATCTCTCATTCTCTCTTCACTTCAAGATGATATGATAATCCATGACACATCAAAAAAGAACAAAACAGTTACTACTACCTTTAATAAACAAAAGAAAAAGGAAGAAAAGAAAAATAAGTAAAAATTTATTCTAAAGGATTGAAATAAAGATGCAAGACTTTGAGTATCCATTAACTATCACAACATAGACACAGATCCAACATGGTCTCCTCAATACCCACATTAAATCCAAATGTCCATTCAGTTGCCTGAGTTTATAAAAACATTTTGTATCTTTCAGTTCCTTTTCTAATTTTTTCAGATTTATAAAAACTATGTCATTATGTAAATTAGACATCACATTCAAATATTCCTAAAAATACAAAATATTTCACAAGAATGTACACCCATATTTTAATAGACATTGGAGGATCCATCACAATTTGGATTCAGTGGATTCAAACAAAGAAGAAACTGGTGATAGACTAAGTAGTTGACTAAGTCTCTGGAATAGTTCAGTGAATAGACTATGGAAGACTGGGAAACGTATACTGACATAAGAAAGGAATTATTGGAGAATTCTGCCAGATTCATATCTAAGCGCTNTGAAAGGAACGAANCAGTTTTTCCATAATAATCTCATAGTAGTTAAATGTATCCCTATCACAAGGGCACCAGGCATGAAACAAAGCTAAGGAAGGGGTTCTTTCTTTTACTAGAATCTAGTGAGAGTTGTTTTCCAGAATTCTGAGAATTATATAGATAATTAAATTTTTATTCTATGCCTAAAACTTTAGTTACTAATTGAGAAGTTTGTGCTGTGAACATTATGCCATTTGCCACTGTTGGACCCCACTATAGGGATATGCCAAGTGAGGAGACCAATTGCTGCTTGTGGACGTTGTACATCGTGGTGCGGAGCCTAGTGCGCACCACGATGTACAACGTCCACAAGCAGAGTATTATCAAAAGATTTTTCTGTGATTGCTTTTCTCTTAAAGTAATAGACTTTGTCTTCACACATTTTCTTAAGGAAATTACTGGATGTATCTCAGGTGAAAATTATGATCTGTATTTTTTCCTAAATATTTNATACTTGTAGATAGAATTCCTTTTGCTTTTTCTTCTTAAATCTTTTAAAACTGTAGCAAGGGATTGCTGGAGATTTCCCCAGTAAATAAGAGGGAAAGGTCNAGGTAACAACCAGGGTCTCAGTACACTTACCCAGGCATTGTTCTTCACTCAAAAATAAGAAAGAAGCTCTATGTTTTTCCCTTTAAAATAGTTACAGATACTTAAGTCAACTATTCCTATCCACAACTGATTGTATAAGTCTTCATTTTAGCAAAATTCCAGTCTTGCATTTTAAAAAATCACTAGTCTTGTTCTCTTTTATCTATGTCATTGGCATCCTCCTGAGTACAAAGATTCTTAGAACACAGCCCTTAATTGGGAAAAATGCCCAGATGTAATTTAGATAGGTAATGGTTTCCATAGAATTGATACAAATGGACCCAATTAAAATTCAGCATTAGACACAGGCTGAACATCAAAACAATGTGTGTCATGTAAGTCACCTGAAAGTGTGGAGATGAAAACAGAGGTTATGAACACCACACAAATATACAGAAAATTTCCAACATCTAAAGTAATATGTCTGTTACTTATATGGAGGTCAGGACAAAATCATCTGTAGTTTTCACAACCCAAATGAAGCCAATATTCAATCTCTCATCCTCTCTTCACTTCAAGATGATATGATAATCTATGACACATCAAGAAACAGTTACTACTACCTTTAAAAAACGAAAGAAAAAAGAAAAAAAGAAAAATAAGTAAAAATTTATTCTAAAGGATTGAAATAAAGATGCAAGACTTTGAGTATCCATTAACTATCACAGCATAGACACAGATACCTACATGGTCTCTTCAATACCCACATTAAATCCAAAGTTTATAAAAACATTTTTAGTCTTTCAGTTCCTTTTCTTAGTTTTACAGATTTATAAAAATTATGTCAATATGTAAATTAGACATCACATTCAAATATTCATAAAAGTACCAAATATTTCACAAGAAGGTACATCCATATTTTAATGGACATTGGAGGATCCATCACAATTTGGATTCAGTGGATTCAAACAAAGAAGAAACTGGTGATAGACTTAGTAGTTGACTAAGTCTCTGGAATAGTTCAATGAATAGACTATGGAAGACTGGGAAACTGATATTGACATAAGAAAGGAATTATTGGAGAATTCTGCCAAATTCATATCTAAGCACTATGAATGGAATGAAGCAGTTTTTCCATAATAATCTCATAGTAGGTAAATATATCCCTATCACAAGGACACCAGGCATGAAACAAAGCTAAGGAAGGAGTTCTTTCTTTTACTATAATCTAGTAAGAGTTGTTTTCCAGAATTCTGAGAATTATATACATAATTAAATTTTTATTCTATGCCTAAACCGTTAGTTACTAATTGAGAAGTTTGCGCTGTGAACATAATGCCATTTGCCATTGTTGGACCCCACTATAGGGATATGCCAAGTGAGGAGAACAATTGCTGAAGAAGTTAATAAGTGTTATTCTCTCTTTCAGATCCCGGCAAGGGTAAGGGCTTTGTTTTGGGTGGACTTGAGCATAAAGCTGGCATCTGGCTGAGACATCACTTGCCAGCTTGTGCAGTCTAAATGTGTCATGATATAGCTTGATCTGAGTAAATCAGAAAGTTTTGTGAGAGTTTATCTGCAGAGGTGACAAAGCAGGCAATATTACATTTTTCGCTAGGATATAGTTTTCTGATTCTTTAGGAGCAATATGTAATGATTGATCAAATGGAATCCATGGGAGCAGGAACATCTCAGGAAGTAGACTCCTTGAAGCCCCATGATCACTGCATTCTTCCCTAATGTCTGTACTTCTGAGAGCCCCTTTATTTTGAGGACTTTTTCTTAGGATTTCACTGCAACCTCTAGAAATGTTGTGGGTTACCCACCAAAGAAGAGTACTTGTATGTAGATGTAAGGCAATAAAAATTCTTTATTAGTCATTCAGAGACTANACTGGGCATTCTGAATCTCAGTGTAGACCTTAGCCATTTTGAGGGTGATCTTTTAATCACAAATACCATACTATGGATTAATATAATTTAGTTAACAAAAACAGTTGACCAGAAGCAGAATAACAAAAGCCAAAATACAANGTTAGTATAATTATAGACTTTCCCAGAACTATGAATTTGGATATTAGGTATTTGGTTTTATATTGGAAAGTGGTGGTGTCTAAATGGTGAGTTTCATGGCCTGACTGTTATTTACATCATGGAGACACTTGTGATAAAATCTAGAATCCTGGTACAATACAATGGTCATATAAACACAAAATACATTTAGTCTGTTTATAAAACCACCAATCTCAATAATTTTAATTTATTCTAAAGCCTAGAATCTTCTGAATCTCAAAACACTCTTAATTATGAATACTTGTAAATTAAAAAGTATTATTAACAAACTATCCATCAGAATAACCATTCACATTCTAAAAGCAGAAATGGGAAATTAACAATGATAGACAAGACAAAAGAAAGCTCAAAACCCAAAAANGGAAAACTTTAAATCATTCTGCTCTATGTCTAGCTCTGGAGCAATTCTGTGATATCCTTAGAATTCTATTAGTCTTAGAGGTTCCAGGACTCTGCATCTAGTGCTTGTAGCAAATATGATTTCTCTTAGGGTGGTGTCACTGTGTAGCTACAGGATTCTTCGGCAAACATCTCACTGGGTTCATATACCCATTGTCCTAGAATCTCCACTGTAAATTGGACTTTATTTTCACAGCTTCCTACAAAGACATCCCTGGGCTATGATAAAGGAATATAATCCTGACACTCCTGCCTGACCTCACTGATACTCTTGAATTTGGTTTACATTTCATCTGTCCAAAACTCTGACATTTTGCATGCCTGTAAATTAAGCACTGAATGGGTGATGCACTGGAATTATTCTTTCAAGTTGAGATATAATAAGCTGGTATTATCTACTAAAGACAAAGTGGCTTCTGAGTGCCTTA
>NW_018393515.1:5873-9784 GCF_900095145.1 Mus pahari | reverse complement strand
AAATATTTGAAAAGACTATCAAATATTCACATCTTTCCTTGGAAGGCTGAACCTCAGTAAGTGTAGTTTCTTTAAATTCTCTGTAGTGTTATTCTCTCTTTCAGATCCGGGCATGGGTAAGGGCTCTGTTTTGGGTGGACTTGAGCATAAAGCTCGCATCTGGCTGAGACATCACTTGCCAGTTTGTACAGTCTAGGTGTGTTTTACTATAGCTTGATCTGAGCAAATTAGAAAGTTTTGTGAGAGTTTATCTGCAGAGGTGACAGAGCAGACAATATTTTCATTTTTCCCTAGGATATAGGTTTCTGATTCTTCTTGAGCAATAGGCAGTAATTGATCAAATGGAATCCATGGGAGCAGGAACATCTCAGGAAGTAGACTCCTTGAAGCCCCGTGATCACTGCATTCTTCCTTAATGTCTACACTTCTGAGATCCCCTGTACTTTTTCTTAGGATTTCACTGCGGCCTCCAGAAATTTTGTGGGTTATCCACCAGAGAAGAGTACTTGTATGTAGATTTAAGGCAATAAAAGTTCTTTATTTGTCATTCAGAGACTGTACTGGGCATTCTGAATCTCAGTGTAGACCTCAGCCATTTTGAGGGTGATCTTTTAATCACAAATACCATACTATGGATTAACATAATTTAGTTGACAAGAACAGTTGGCTAGAAGCAGGATAACAATAGCCAAAATACAAAGTTAGTATAATTATAGACTTTCCCAGAACTATGAATTTGGATATTAGGTATTTGGTTTTATATTGGCAAGTGGTGGTATCTACATTGTGAGTTTCATGGCCTGACTGTTATTTACATCATGGAGACAGTTGTGATAAAATCTAGAATCCTGCTACAATACAATGGTCATATGAACACAAAATACATTTAGTCTGTTTATAAAACCCCCAATCTCAACAATTTCAATATATTCTAAAGTCTAGAATCTTCTGAATCTCAAAACACTCTTAATTATGAATACTTGTAAATTAAAAAATATTATCAANAAACTATCCATCAGAATAACCATTCACATTCTAAAAGCAGAAATGGGAAATTAACAATGATAGACAAGACAAAAGAAAACTCAAAACCCAAAAAGGGAAAACTTTAAATCATTCTGCTCTATGTCTAGCTCTGGAGCTATTCTGTCATATCCTTAGAACTCTGTTAGTCTTAGAGGTTCAAGGACTCTGCATCTAGTGCTTGTAGCAAATATGATTTCTCTTAGGGTGGTGTCACTCTGTAGCTACAGGATTCGTAGGCAAACATCTCACTGAGTTTATATCCCCATTGTCCTAGAATCTCAACTGCAACTTGGGCTTTATTTTCACAGCTTCCTACAAAGACATCCCTGGGCTGTGATAAAGGAATATAATCCTGACACTCCTGCCTGACCTCACTGATACTCTTGAACATGGTTTACATTTCATCTGTCCAAAACTCTGACATTTTGCATGCCTGTAAATTAAGCACTGAATGGGTGATGCACTGGAATTATTCTTTCAAGTTGAGATATAATAAGCTGGTATTATCTACCAAAGATAAAGTGACTTCTGAGTGCCTTATTAATAAAACCTGGGTGAATGGAACTATGAAAAAATTCCCTAAGAGGCTGTTTTGAGCAGGGAATCTCTTAGCTGCATTCTCAGCTCCATCACTCACATTTTTTAATAAATTGGAATGGTTGTAAAATACAAGAATTAATAAATAGCAACTGGTTTTTGAGGTACTTTTTCTATTGCATTAGTGAAACATATGTAGTTTGTAATTAGTCTTGATTATTTTTTAATAACTATAGATGATTTCTCTGCATTCACTTTTCTACAACTTTCACATTACTCATGATCCTTTTTTTTTCTTTCAGTAGCTGCAAAAAATTTTTTAATTTGTATCTCCATTATAAACCTCAGTCTACAGGGTGATAAATAACCATGTTCAGTCTTAATTTCATACTCTACTAAAATTTTCTCCATCAAACAACTTAGTCTATTTTTGCGAGTTCAATCCCACTCATGTGTACACATGGACACAGCCAGATTAACCCTCAGTACACAAAAAATTTTGCTGCTAAAAATTCCTCATCAAATGTCTGTGTTTTCTTCTAAAACCTCTTGAGATAGACATTTACTTTTGACATTTTCTCCTAGTTAACTGGTCTTCTCAATTTTGAACAGCTCTAAGTACAGCATGCTAGACATTTTTTGGTTCAAAATTCCAAACTCTTCCACATTCCTANAACATACCACTTCCAATATTCAACAAATTAAGACAAAAATGGAGCTGCTGGGAATAAAAGGGAGGAACAGAAATTATATGATTATATTTTAAATCAAATGGAAACTAAATAATAAAATAAAGTAATATCTTCAAAATCTTAAAAACGAAACAAAACAAGACAAATTCAGACCTCTCCTAAGTGCAGAAAGAACTGGGAATATAACATATATTCTCACTGTCTTCTTGCATTCAGTTTAAGTCTTTCAGACTCAAACTGGGGTACNGGATTTATTGTAACTTATATCCTTTATGTTTAAATGGGGAGGTTAGATTCAAATAAATTTTTTTTCCCGGTATCCAACATTATAAGAACCAGCAATAAATGACTAATACTCATACATTCTAAAATTTTATTGCTGTTGAATTACCATGTTGTGAAATATTTTGTATTTTTAAACATATTTAAGTGTGATTTCTAATTGACATTTTGAAATTATTTTTATAAATCTGCAAAAATTAGATAAATGATTGAAAGACATATATGTATTTATAAACTCATGAAACTGAAAGGTGACATTTGGATTTGAATGTAGGTATTGAAGAGAGCATGTTGATTGGCAATTTAATATTGGCAACAAAATGATCTGAGANAATATAGAGACTTCTAGGTCTAGGATATTGGTAAATGTGTTATTAAGACTTTCTAGTAGAAAGAGGGGACAGAAAAATCAAATAGCATAATTTTAGATTCGACCCATGATGTTCTCTGACCCTTTGCTTTTTATGATCTTGGGTTAAGTGCCGGCCTTTACAGGAGGTGAAAATTTAATCAAATCCCTAATCTATAAAAGCATTTATGAGGGCTTTTACTTATTGTAGTTTGGGATGATTTTGTGATACAACTGTTTTAATTAATCCATTCTCTTGTAAGTCACACCTAATTTGCCCTCTAGTTTTCTTACTATATTCAGGACTTCACAATATTCTATTTCAGTCTTTATTAGTTTCCCAGAAGAAGAAGATATGTTTGGAAAAATAAGCCAGAGGGAGAAGTACATTCATTATGTATGCACTCAAATATGTAGGTTTTAGCAAGAAAAATAATAATTAGAAGGAGAAGACAGATTACTAGAGAGCAGCACTGTGGCAAAAAGAAGTAGGGAAAAATAACATTTGTGAAGATGTCATAATCTGATTATTGTATGTGATTAAATAGCAAGAAATTTCTCACAAACTAAAAAAAACCTCATGGATTCATTATCTTCCCCAAAATTTATACAGCAATGGTTTGTTGCTAAACCACAAAAATTCTTAAAGGGTCAATATGTTTAGTTGAATGTTGAAATTTTTTCTCAGTTTCTTTCTCATTAAAAAAAATTTTATACTCAGTATTCACTAAACATCGTTTTAATATTCTAACACCAGTCTTACAAGCTGTGTAAGCTTTTTGCATATGCTGGTATTGACTTTCATGAAATCACCAGACTGTTTTCATGTAGGATATCTCTTTTCTTTTTTACTACCAAACACTTTAATTTTAATATAATACCAACCTAGTATTCTTTTTATTATTATCTTGTAGTTCTTAGACAACAAATGAAGGGTTTTCATAATTTCTAATTTATAGTTTGCAATTTAGAGCTTTTGGGTTTTAGGGGAAAAATATGCAGACTGAAATATCTAAGTCTACTTT
>NW_018393515.1:3977-5278 GCF_900095145.1 Mus pahari | reverse complement strand
TACTTTTGACATTTTCTCCTAGTTAACTGGTCTTCTCAATTTTGAACAGCTCTAAGTACAGCATGCTAGACATTTTTTGGTTCAAAATTCCAAACTCTTCCACATTCCTACAACATACCAATTCCAATATTCAACAAATTAAGGCCAAAATGGAGCTGCCGGGAATAAAAGGGAGGAACAGAAATTATATGAGTATATTGTAATTCAAATGGAAACTAAATAATAAAATAAAGCAATATCTTCAAAATCTTAAAAATGAAACAAAACAAGATGAATTCAGACCTCCCCTATGTGCAGAAAGAACTTGGAACATAACATATATTCTCACTGTCTCCTTTCATTCAGTTTATGTCTTTCAGACACAAACTGGGTTATTGGATTTATTGTAACTTATATCCTTTATGGTTAAATGGGGAGGTTAGATTCAAATAAATTTTTTTTCCTGGTATCCAACATTATAAGAACCAGCAATAAATGACTAATACTCATACATTCTAAAATTTTATTGCTGTTGAGTTACCAAGTTGTGAAATATTTTATATTTTTAAAGATATTTAAGCGTGATTTCTAATTGACATTTTGAAATAATTTTTATAAATCTGCAAAAATTAGGGAAAAGATTGNAAGACTTATATATGTTTTTATAAACTCATGAAACTGAAAGGTGACATTTGGATTTGAATGTAGGTATTGAAGAGAGCACACTGATTAGCAATTTAATATTGGCAACAAAATNATCTGAGAAAATATAGAGACTTCTAGGTCTAGGATATTGGTAAATGTGTTATTAAGACTTTCTAGTAGAAAGAGGGGACAGAAAAATCAAATAGCATAATTTGAGATTCGACCCATGATGTTCTCTGACCCTTTGCTTTTTATGGTCTTGGGCTAAGTGCCTGCCTTTACAGGAGTTGAAAATGTAATCAAATCCTTAATCTATAAAAGCATTTATGAGGGTTTTTACTTATTGTAGTTTGNGATGCTTTTGTGATGCAACNGTTTTAATTAATCCATTCTCTTGTAAGTCACACCTAATTTGCCCTCTAGTTTTCTTACTATATTCATGATCTCACAATATTTTATTTCAGTCTTCATTAGTTTCCCAGATGAAGAAGATATGTTTGGAAAAATAAGCCAGAGGGAGAAATACATTCATTATGTGTGCACTCAAATATGTAGGTTTTAAGAAGAAAAATAATAATTAGAAGAAGACAGAATACTAGAGAGCAGCACTGTGGCAAAAAGAAGTAGGGAAAAATAACATTTGTGAAGATGTCATAATCTGATTATTGTATGTGATT
>NW_018393515.1:0-2812 GCF_900095145.1 Mus pahari | reverse complement strand
GTGGGGGGAGGGTATAGAGGACTTTTGGGATAGCGTTTAGAATGTAATTGAAGAAAATGTCTAACAAAAAATTGAAAAAAAAAAGAAGATAAAGAGGATACTCTGACGTGAGTATGCCTGCTCTGCTACCTGAGGTTATGTTGAATTCCCATCTGGTTTTGTCACTAAAGGCCATATGGGGATCTGTGGCAGTGCAACGCACCCTATGTCAATGTCTGTAGCTCATATTCCTTTTAAAGTCCATGTGTATTTCCCTCCTCTGGGTGCTACCTGGGTACATGTTGATGTAGAAAGGTTGTAGTGAGCTATCCCTACTCTCACTGGATGAGGCACTCTGGAGAACTGGATTCATTCCTCTTTGGTTGCAGCACTCAGGATTCTGGGCCATTCAACACACCTGACAAGCACGATAGGACAGGGACTGGTATAAATATGGGAGAGCTGGCACTTCCATTTATCTGCTATGATATGGCAAGGGCAAGGGAGAGATGCCATATTTCCTACTCATCCATTGCTTCCTGGTGCATGCAGGAGAGCTGTGCCAGATATCATGAGAGCTGCACCAGGTATCATAAGAGGAGCAGAACTAGCCCTATCAGTCATTGGCTGCAGCACATTGAAAAACAGGTCCTACCATTCACCTGCGAAAGACAGTAGTGCTGACCATGGCATGTATGGATCAGGTAACCTGGCCCTAAGTTATAAACATAGGAGAGAGCTAGTCCTCCAAATAGTCTGCAGTGCTTTGGAATGGAACAGGGTGAATCCTCCCTACCCCACTCCTCCCACAGCTAGCTATAGAACTTGATCCATGTTCATGAAATGGGTCTGCAACTCTATAGGTGGAACAACATTACAAACTAATCAGTACCCCCAGAGCTTGTTTCTCTAGCTGCATATCTAGCAGAAGATGGCTTAGTCGGCCATCATTTGGAACAGAGGCCCCTAAGTCTAGCAAGCTTTATATGCCCCAGTACAGGGGAATGCCAGGGCCAAGAATTGTAGGGGAATAGGCAGGGGGAGGTTATAAGGGACTTTTGGGATAGCATTTGAAATGTAAATGAATAAAATATCTAATAAAAATTGAAAAAAAGGAGAAGTTTTTTGTCATCTTTTACAGGAAAGAAACTAAATAGGAAGTTATATTCTGAGATTTTTGTCTTCCTTTCTTTTTCTTTTCTTTTTTTTAAAGATTTATTTATTTATTATATGTAAGTACACTGTAGCTGTCTTCAGACACTCCAGAAGAGGGCGTCAGATCTTATTACTGATGGTTATGAACTACTCGTGGTGGTTCATAACCACCATGTGGTTGCTGGGATTTGAACTCCAGACCTTCGGGAGAGCAGTAGGGTGCTCTTACCCACTTAGCCATCTCACCAGCCCCCTTGTCTTCATTTCTGTTTTTCTAGTTTTTTTTTCTTTCTTCCGTAAGAGAAGGAGATTAAGAAAAAAATGGGGCCCTCGGGCCCTCAGGACATAGGAACTAAGGAGCATCCTGGATCAGGATCCTTCCATTTTCATTCTGTGTCTACAGCTGATCCAGGGCCACAAAACCCATAGGTGATCCTGGGCCACATCACTCCATATACAAATACTGCCAGGGGAGACAGCTAGTGAGCACATGTATGAATTTCAGTTCTGCTCCAAGAGACCTGCCTGGGAACCTCAGGACAAAGGAACTGAAAAGCACAGTTGACATGACCTTAATGGCAGGGTTGTGGGTTAGGGGCCTATCAATGAGAGTTTTGGCCCTACCCCTTGCTACCTACACAGTTGGGAGAGCTAGCAGCAGCTATGCTGAAGATTTCACCCTGGTCTTGTGGATGCAGGAGATATAGTGGGCTACACAATTCAGCTACCATCTAAACCTATATCCAGGCCTTTGTGTTGGCCAACTCTATTATCTATCTCATCTATGCACTGCTAGACCTGACCCAAAGCAGTAAGATNTTCAAAACAGGAAAACAACAGGATATCTATGAGAGGTCCCCATGAGGATCCGGTATTGACAGTGTAGGCAAGCCAGAAGACTGAAATGAGACCACTGAATCAGCACTTCTACCATTTGCAAATAAAGATGTGGAAATTAAAGGATATACTGTGAGACTTACTGTGCCACTTTAAAGCTTCTTTGGCTATATGTTTTTAAGCGTTGTTTATTGATTGAATGATTGATTGATTTACTTTCGTAGAGTGAAGTTGTAGGGGCAGCGGGCAGATAATGGAGAACAAGATGAGTGGAAATGTATTGATACGTAAATCACATGATATCAGTATGACTATTTATCAATAAACAAATATGCTGATAGCAAGTAGCAATAAAAAATCAGTTAGGAATTCAGCTGTTTCTAAGGCATAAATATTAGTATTATAAGGCATAAATATTAGTATTATTCTTAAAGACTGATATTTTGAAAATATATTCACACTTAACAATTAGTTCAAATTCTTTCTTATGTCTTTTCTTGAATTACAAGTTCTGCTTAACCTCTCTGTGAGGAGCTGGTTTGGCTGCGGCCCATAGATGGCGCCTGGTACTGCTGCCAAGTCTAATGGCTAACAACTGACATCCTCATATCCCTCAAAATAGCCATGTCCCTTAAACTGCACTGCACAAATGCACCACAGTGAAAGATCAGATAACGTGACAAATGTAGTCCTGAGCCAATGAACTGGGCCTGCGTGGAATGGGGTAATGGGGAGTGGACTAGAGGGTATAAAAGGGGATGGCCGAGAGAGATCAGAGGAAGGGGGGATCTTTTTAGTGCACATAGTTATGTTCCTGAATAAACTGCTTTGAGAAGGACAT
>NW_018393514.1:25303-37760 GCF_900095145.1 Mus pahari | reverse complement strand
TAGGGTGAGTGCTCCAAGAACTGCATCTTGAATTCTGCATGTTCAATGACCTACATGGAATTTGCGTTTGATGATTGACCTCACAGTCACTTTTAAGAGAATAACCTGTTGTCCTAGCATCAGTCTAGGTTGTTTAGGGATCTCCAATGAACCTCCTTGACCATAACTCAATCAAATGTAAGACAGTCCTACCATTGGAAATGTTACCTGTCTACAAATGATGGTCAGTTCTAACACTTTATGCTCTATTACTAGGGCATCTTTCTAGGGTCATACTCATGATTTCAGGATATCTTCACTGTCCCAGGTTTCCACATTTTGCCTCCCCAATTTCAGCTGTCTCTCCCCAAACTGATCCCTCACATTACATCCACCCCAAACTTATCTCTCCCATTCCATTCCTCACTTGCTCCCAGCCTACCCATAGGCTCTATTCTACTTCTCTTTCCCAGAGAAAACTATGCTTCTCTCCTATATCCTTCATCCTTAAAGAACTAACCTCTCTGGGTCTATGGATATTCTCTTTATTATCATCTACGTAAATCCTAGCATCCACATATAAGTGAATGCACACAATGTATAAATTCCTAGGTCTGGGTTACCTAACTCAAAATAATGTTTTCTAGTTCCATTAATTTGCCTGTCAATGTCATATTATCATTTTTGTTATCACTGAGTATTACTCCATTGTGTAAATGTACTACATTTTCTTTGTCCATTCATCAGTTGCTTGACATGTAGGGTAATACCAGTTCCTGGCTATTTATGAATAAATTCACAAAGAACATAACTAAGCAAGTACCCTTTTGGCACAGTCAAGTGTTCTTTAGGTATCTGCCTAAGAGCAGTATAACTTGGTCNTGAGTTAGATCAATTTATACTTTTCTGAGGAACCTGGTAATTGATTTATATAGTGCATGTATAAGTATTTACTCCCACCAGATCTACATCCTTAACAGCATGAACTGACACTTGTGTTATTGATCTTAGGCACTCTTCCACATGTAAGAGGGAATTTTAGTTTTGATTTGCATTTCCATAATGGCTAAGGATTAACAATTTTTTATGAGTCTCTCATGCATGTTNGATTCCTCTACTGAAAATAATTCATTTAGTGTTGTAACTCAATTTATAACTTTATCATTTATTATTGAATATCTAGTTTCTTCAGTTCTTTATTTATTTTGGATATTATAAATCTATGGGATGTNGAATTAATANAAATCTTTTCCTATTTTGTAGGCTNCATCATTNTCCNATTGATGATGTCCTTTGTTGTTTTAAAATAGCAGTAAAATGATTTNAATGTTATACTTAATTTTTGAGGTTTATAAAATATGTTACAAAATATATNAANNTTACTTTCAAAACAAGTAGCTTTATGTTAAAATAAATTTGTATAAATGCATGTTTTATCATGTCATTTCCATAATTTTCATTTTATTTATACTTGATAACATTGTTTTTATTCTTTATAGTTTTCAGAGATTGCAATCTAATCTAAAATTGTAAATAAGTGATAAAATTAAACTCTGGTTTTTTTGTTATCTTTTGTGCATTCCTCTTCAAATGAATTGTCTTTCTTAACTTATTTTTTCATGTCTATGTGATCTTTTTATGTTAGTTTCTTATATCAAATTTTCAGAATTCATAGATCAGTGAATTTTAAAGTTTAAACACTCCAGCTTAATGACAATATTTGATATAATATATTATTTTAATTCTGATTTAATGGTAATTATTTTAATTGTTTTATAAGACAAAAATCACATCTATCATTACACAAAGAAATAGCAATAATCTATTTTGTGCCAAATATGAATGAGTATGACTTAAGAGAATGGATTTATGATTACCGTCGATAATATTTTCTAAATTATTTTGACTTTTTTTCCTTTCTTAAAAACTATATATCTTCTTTTAAGATTTCATACATGAATACAGCATATTTTTATTTTATCTACCCTACTAAGTCCCATTCTCTAACAAATATCAAAACGTTATTGTTTGTTTGCTGGTTCACTTGCTTGCTTTACTTTTTTTATTCTTCTCTCATACATTACATCCGAAATATAGTTTCACATCCTTCCTCTGCTCTTGGGTTCTCCCTACACATCCTATCACCAAGATCAATTCCCTTTTTTTCCCTTCAAAATAATGGAGGCCTCACAGCCATATCACTGAATATGGCCTCAGAAGATTTAATAAGACTGGGCACAAACCATCATATCACAATTGGAGATGATAACCAAGCAGGAAGAAAAGGGTCCCAGGTGCAGGTTCAGCTGCCAGAGACAAATGAACTCCCAATTCTTTTAAGTAGCAAAAAACATCAAGTTACTCAACTGTTATAAGGTATATTTAGAGGACCTAGCTCAGACCCATACTGTGTCCATGTTTGCCCCTTCAGCTCCTGTAATCCACAATCACCCACACTAAGTTGATTGTGTGGGCTGTGTTCTAGTAGTTTCCTCATGCCCTCTAGTTTCTATACTCCTACCTTCCCCATCTTGTGTGTGGATCGGCTGGCTTTTCTTAATGTTGGCTATGGGTCTCTGCATTTGTTTTCTTTGGTTACTGGATGATGTCTGTCTGATGACATTTGGACTAGGTGCCAACCTATCAATATAGCAGAATACCATTAGAAATCCTTTCATTGACTTTTTTGCTAGCCATATTTGACTCTCTCCTTGGTTTCTGAGTTATTCTGCTTCTGGTTCCTGGCCATCCAATCAATGTCTGACAAGAGCTTCCTCTTATGTTCAGGGCCTTATGTTGGACCAGACACAAATTTTGGGGCCTCCAATCCCTGAGCACATTTTGTAGGCAGGACAGTTTGTAGACCAAAGTTTTTGTGACTGGATTTATTTCCCATACTGACTGCTAGGAGACTTACCTGGTTACATAAGATGGCCAGTTTAGCCTCCATATCTGCCATTACAAAATGACATTCCTAGGGTCACTTTCACAGGTTCCAGAGAGTTTTGACTACACTTTTGTCTCCCAAATCCCCAAGTNATCTCTTCCAGTACTCTATCCCTCCATCTTTCCCATTCACTGCCTTATTCTTTGTATTTTCTTCTCTCCTTCCCTCATATCCACCTACAAAATCTATTGTATTTTCATTTCCCAGGAAGATTGAAGGCTCTCTAACTTGAGCCTTTCTTGTTTTACTTAGGCTCCCTAGGTCAGAGGACTGAAGCATGATTTCCCTTTACTAAACAGCTAATGTTCACTTATATGTGAATACACATCATCTTTGTCTTTCTGTATCTGAGCAATGTCACTCAGTATTATCTTTAGTTCCATTCATTTACCAGGAAATTTAAGGATGTCATTGTTTTTCACCACTGAGTAGTTATTTCATTGGGTAAATCTGCCCTTTTTCTTTATCCATTCTTCAGTTGAGAGACATCTAGGTTGTTTACATTTTTGACGATTATGAATAAAGATGCAATAAAGATGGTTGAACAAATGTCTCTGTGGTAGCATAGTAGAAACTTTGGGTCATATGCTCAAAAGTGGTANAGCTGTGNCTTGAGGTAGAACAATTTACAGTTTTCTGAGGAACCATCATGTTGATTTTCATAATGTCTGTACTAATTTGCACTTCCACCAGCAATGGTGAAAAAATGTTCCCAGTGTTCTAAATCCTTGCCACCATGTTCAGTTCCTTGAGTTTTGGGTATGGATCAATTTGCATTCTTTTACATGCTGATATCCAGTTAGACCAGTTATTGAAGATGATCTCTTTTTTGCAATGTGTATTTCTGGCTTTTTTAAATTAAAAATCAGGCTTCACAGGTGTATGGATTTCTTTCTATTCTTCAATTTAATTCCATTGATCAACTAATAATTTCTATAACAATACCATGCAGTTTTTATTACTATGGCTCTGTAGTAGAGTTTGAAATCAAGAACAAATATTCCAGATGTTCATTTGTTATACAAGATTGTATAGCTATCCTGAGTTTTGTTTTGTTTTGTTTTTATATGAAGTTGATTGTTGTCCTTTCAAGATCTGTAAAGATTTGTGTTGGAATTTTGATGTCAACGGTTTTGAATCTGTAGATTGCTTTTGGTAACATGACATTTTTTTTTTTTTACTAACTTAATCTGATCAATCCATGTGCTTGAGACATCTTTCCATCTTCTGTTATCAACTTCAATTTTTTCTTCAAAGACTTAAAGGCTTTGGCATAAAAGTTATCCATTTGGTTGCTTAGAGTTATACCAACATTTTTATATTATTGGTGGTATCTTGAAGAGTGTTGTTTCCTGATATTCTTTCCCAGTACATTTGTGTATGAAAAGGCTACTTATCTTTGTTGTTGTTGTTGTTGTTGTTGTTGTTGTTGCTGTTGTTAATCTTATATCCAACCACTTCAGTAAAGATATTTATCAGTCTAGTAGATTCCTGGTAGAATTCTGGGGCTCACTTATATATACTACCATATCATCTGCAAAAAGAGATATTTTGATTTCATTTGTATACCATTGGTATCCTTCAGATTTGTTATTGCTTCCACTAAAACTTCAATTAACACATTGAGTGAGTATGAGAGAACGGACAGCCTTTTCTTGTTCCTGATTATGGTGAAATTGATATGAAGTTCTTTCCATTTAATTTGATTTTGNCTATTGGCTTCCTGTAAATTGTCTTTATCATATTTAGATATGCCCTTGTGTTTCCAATTTTTCCAAGACTTTCATCATGATGGGTGTTGGATGTTTTTCAAATTATTTTAGAATTTAATGAGATGATCATGTATTTTTTACTCAGTTTGTTTACATGATGGCTTATGTTTCTGATTTTTTTATGTCAACGCCTCTTTAGGGTGAGACATATTTGAACATAATGCATGATGAATGACTTTAATGTGTATTTGGTTTGTGAGTATTCTAATAGAATGAACATTTTTGCATTTATGTTAATGAGGAAAATTTGTCTGTAATTCTATTTCTCTGTAGAATTTCTGTGTGGTTTGGGTGTCAGGGTGACTGTAGCCCCATAAAATGAATTTGAAAATATTCTATGAATTTGAAAATATTCTATCTGTATTTTGTGAATGGATTTGTGTAGTATTGTCATTATCTCCTCTTTGAAAGTCTGATCAAAATCTATAATAAAACGATCTCCTTGGAGCTTTTATGGTTGTTATATATTTAATGACTTCTTCTATTTCTTTAGAGGTTATAGGCCTATTCAAATTGTTTATCTGATCACTATTTAATATTGGTAAGTGACATCTATCCATTAAAGTATCCATTTCTTTTAGAAATTGAAAATTTTGATGAATCACTGTCTTTTAAAGTATTCCTCATGATTTTGTGGTTTTCCTTGGTTTCTGTTAGGACTTTTTGCCTCTGATTTTGTTAATTTGGATATTCTCTCTGTCTTTTAATTAATTTGGCTAAGGGCTTATCTATCTTGTAGATTTTTTCAAAAACTGGTATTTCATTTTTTTGATCCTCTGGACTATTCTTGTTTCTAATGTGTTGATTTCAGAACTCAGTTTGCCATCTACTCCTCTATGGCTTATTTTCTTCTTTTTGTTTTAGAGCCTTCAGGTGTGCTGTTAATTCCCTAGTCTGAGACCTCTCCAACCTCCTTCTGTAGCACTTAGTGCTGTGAACTTTTCTTTTAGCATCACTTTCTTTGTGTTCCATAGGTTTGGATATATTGTGTATTCACATTCATTGAATTATGGATAGTCTTTCATTTCCTTCTTTACTTCTGTCTTGGCTCAGCAGTCATTCAGTACAGAGTTTATTTACTTTATACTGAGTTTGTAGGCTATCTGATACTTCTATTGTTTAAATTAACTTTTAGTCTCTGGTGGTGTGAAAGGATACAGAGTGTTATTTCAGTTTTCTTGTATCTGTTGAGATGTAATTTGTTAGCATGTGGCAAATTGTGCATAATGTTCCATGAGGTGCTGAGAAGAAAATGTATTCTGTTGTGTTTGGGTGAAATGTTCAGTAGATGTATGTTAGATCTATTTGGTTGATTGTTTGTTAGCTTCAGTATTTCTCTGTTTAGATTTTTGTCTGCATGACCTGACTATTGTTGCAAATGAGGTATTAAAGTCTCCCACTATCAATGTATGGGGGTCCACGTATAATTAAAACTTTTGTAAAATTTGTTTCCTTTATTAATTTGGATGCCCTTGCATTTGGGATATAAATGCTATGAAATGAAAGATGACCTTTTGAATCTTACTGTGATGGATATAAAGTGCCCTTTCTTATCTCTTGTACTTAGTTTTGGTTTGAAATCTTTTTTGTTGGATATTAGAATGAATAAACCAGCTTGCTTCTTGGTCCATTTGCTTTTACATGTTAGATTAGGACACTGAGTGCTCATATCTTGAACTAAAAGCAGGAAGCAGAGAGAATAAATTGGAATTGGTGAGATGATACTAGCTCTGACTTCCTGCCAGTCATGATATACTCCTTCCTCACACCAGTCCCATCCCTGCAAACAACTCTAATCATTTGGGACTATGTGCTTAATTTCCAAGTATTAAGGGCGGAATTTCTTACTTAAACCACAACAGCACTCCATCCTCTCAAAGTTCAGAGGTCACCATGGGGGAGTAATTGGAAAGGTTGCAAGAACCAAAGGTAGTTAATGACTAAAGAGAAAGTCTGTTTTCCAGACACAAGAAGGCATTTTTACATGTGAGATGAGAGTAGCTGTACTGTATGCACAAGACCAGTAGAAGACCAAGANAGACAAATCCCAAGATGTAGGGAAGAGAATTTTAGAAAATCCCAATGCAAGCTAAGAACTCTAACAACTTCATTTTGCTCACTATTGGGTGATGGAAAATTATCATGCACATAATAATAGTTGTAACTTCAAATGGAAGTGAGAAATGTCTTCTATAGGTTTGGCATTTTAATACTTTTTCCCCCTTCATGTACTGGTGTTTGGGAAGGTGTAGTAGTTTATAGTGATGGTGCAAGAAGTATGTTGAAGGGGCAGGCTTTGATAATATGGAACCTTGCTTGACTACCAATGTATTTCCATTTTTTGTGCTTATAAAAATGTGAACTCTCAAGTTCCTACTAGTCCTACTATTCCTGACACTTGATGCCATACAACCCTTCCACAAAAGAGATTTATTTTTCATCTGAAAGCATATGTCAAAGTAAACTATTCCTTCTGTAAGATGCCTTGGTTATGGTATTTTATCATAACTGGAAAGTAATACAATGGAATTCATGGGTTTATCAAAAAGAACACAGAAAATATGAAGGGGATAGTTAGTGTTAGAGGGATAGAGAAGGAATGAAGGAATTAGAAGAGAGAAAATTGGGAGTGGAATTTTCTTTTTTAACTTAAACAACCATCAGCTAAGAATAAGGAAACTAGGTAACTTTACTCTGTAGAAGTAAGGGTTCTGATTAGACACAAAGTCCACAACACAGAAGAGAACCTATGCTTCATAGTGCAAATCTGACCAAAACCTACCGCTTAGGAGTTCATGCATCATATATGAGAATCTACTATGATTATTTTTAGCTAGATGAATATATTATCCATCAACCCCCACATGAAAACATATCACACATATTTGTCTAATATTTAGTTGTGATAGTAATATAATTCTGTCATTTGAAACAAAATAGACATAATTAGAAAATGTCATGAAATTTGAAATAAGAAACATGGATAATTTCATATATTGGCTTTAATGTGTAAATTAAAACAGAAAATTGTAGTTATCCTATGTATGTTCATTTACTTACAACTTATATGGCATATAGACAATCATGTAGCTACTTAACAGTGTGATTCTTTAGACTTTTCTAACATCCTTAGTTCATCTTACCATCATCCCTCATTCTGTATTTACATCTCTCCTTAATTAGAATCTGACTGACTATTCTATGTCCTCTGTCAATTCACTTGTAACCTGCTCTTGCCCAGTCTATTGATCTCTGACTACTAAACCTGCAACGGTCCCTTTTTACTTTACTGGCTTCTCAAGTTTCTTAAAGTTAAGCACTCACATTGGAAGATTTTGATCTAGGAGGCTCTGATGAGAAAGATAATGCAATTTTTCTGTTTTAGTGTATAGATTAACTCACTCAGTATAATTTTAAATATTTTATTCATACACCTGCTAATTTCCTGACTGTATCATTTGACAGATGAATATTATTCCATACTATAGATGGACCATACATCCAATCATCAGTCAGGGCATTTATGTTATTACTATTTCTTAGGTCTTGTGAATATAGCAGCAACGAATATCACTGTGAAGTATTTGGAGAAGTTTGGTGACTGTTTGGGTATTAAAAAAGGAGTAATAAGATTCAGCACACCTAAAAACGAAAATTCTTATAATTTGGTGGAGCAGGAGCTAGATTTTTCAGTTTCTTTACCTATGGCTGTAGTAAAATGTTCAGACAAAAACTCCTTTTCAATTTTTGTGAAAGAAAAGGTTTATTTGGCTCCCAACTTGAGGTTACTGTTTTTCATGGCATAAAAGGCACAGCAGTAGGAGCTTGAGAAAATTTCTGACATCAAAAAACTGTCAAAAGCAGAGAAAAATCTATTAATACGTTTTTACATTGCTGTCTCCATTTTATGTAGTCTAGGATGCTTGGACTGGGCAATGGTGCTCAACACAATTCAGATTGGCTTTCCTCTATCAAGTAAAATAATCAGTTATCCCTGCATGAAATATCTGAGATTATTCTTATATTAGACAGAGATTATTCTTAATTTTTTTCTTTTATCATTTATGTGCTCAGCATATTGATTCCAAAGTATTAATTAATTAATTAACTATTTCATTACTTAATCAATTAATACAACCTACCATATAACTACTATAAAACATGTCTTGTATAAAATGTTTACTAACAGTAAAGAATAAGGAAATTATCACGTTAATTTTTAGAATAGTTCTCCATGGTGAAGATAATGCTTCTATTTTATTAAAAATATAAGGGTAACAAATTTTCATGGATTTCAAAAAAAAAAACAAATTAAAAAACAAAAAAAAGAAACAAAACAAAACAAAACAAAAAATACTAAGAACCTGAAAGTCACTGATATGAGACCGATAACCGTAAACACTTGAGATAACTCCCTTTCAGCAATTTTTACTTTTTCAATAGTAACTTTGCATAAATGAGTTAATTAAGAATTAAAATATGCATGATGTTAAATATTTACCACAGATCACAAAATATAATGAAATAATAATGACTAGGAAGATTGAACTAAAGAATACAGTATACTTTCCTAGAAGTACTCTCTTGTAAATGTTGATAAGGTAACAGTAACAGGTTATTTGACTTCTGACATATTTCTGTTATTAAATATAAAAAGTCCTTGATTTACATTTCTCATTGGGTTATGAGTTTTCAGACACATGGAGTTAAAAAAAACATTTTATAGGTAAAACAATTGTTGTGCTGGCCAGAGTTACATGAAAAATTCTTCAAATCTGTACTGAAATCCACCCATAAATAGAAAGATCATGTCAGAGGAAATGTGGTCACTTCTCATTGTAACTCATTGTCAGCACTATCTGAATTCTTTGACCTTTCTCTAAAACAAGAACTCTCTACTATTACCTTCTTTCTTGGTGTTTTCTCAACATACACTTATATATGTGAAGTAAAGCAAACATTTTGATGTAGTGTAGTATGCCATTTGAGAAATGATAAACAGAGAAAAATTGGAACACTGCCAGAAATGAACTTAAAACAAAAGACTATATGATCATCTGAAACAAATGGGAAAGGAAAGTAAGTGAAACATATTAATTGTAAAGCTTGCAGAATGGTTATATGTGAATGAGGGAACTGCTAAGAAAATAGAAGTGGAACATAAGCAGAAATATGTAATAGATTACCTAAATAAAAGAAATTTTAACATCTATATCCAGCTAGTAATAGTTTTTAATAATATTTCAACTTAATAAAATTAATAAAAATTAATGCTAAATAAATATTAATCAAAATTTAATATTTTATTTCTATTCATTTTAGCACCTAGAACTGTTTTTAAAGTCTAAGGGTAGAAAACATTGAAAATTAAAAGAATAACTTTACATTTTTAGTATTTTATTATTTTTTAAATTTTAAGTAGAGAAGAAAGCAAAGAGCAATAAAAAATGTAGATAAAGTTTCCTGTAACCTGTGGGATTTAACGATTTCCAGTGCTACATTGGCTGTACGTAGTTAAGCACTTTTTCTTTGTTCTCAATTAAGGTTAGTTGATAGTGAATTGCCTTATCACAGACTTCCATATCCTTACAGAACTTCTTACATTTTATAAGGCTTCTCTATCAATTTTAAGTAAAAATATTCAGTTATCTTTATTATGAATTTGATAGGCAAATATATTTTTATAATTGCTTCCACTAATGAATATGGTGTTCAAATGGTATGAATTGAACTGTGTTGATAATCTATTTTGTTATAGTTATTGTAGTGGCTATTCCTGGTTGTCAACTTGACTATATTTGGAATGAACTACAATTCAGAATTGGAAGGCTCACCAGTGACTCTAATCTGGAGGCTGGAAGATAGAAGTTTCTCATCTGGATCTTGGTGTGGAGATCTTGAGACACAGTGGNTATTGATTCTAGAAGATTAAGACAGAAGATCTCTGAGTTCAAGGTCATCTGGGTGGTGGCACGCACCTTTAATCTGTGCTACACCTTCTGCTGGAGACCATATAAGGACATGGTATTCCACACAGTATTGCTTCTGATCAATTCATAGCCAGAGAAATGTGACAGTGGGCCCATGATCATGGAATTCAATGGTCTTACCATGTTCCTCATCATCCTGTAGGAGCTGGTCTGATAGAAAGATGGAATGGCCTTTTGAAGACGTAGTTACAGTGCCAATTATGTGGTAAGAGCATGGAGGGCTGGGGCAGAGTTCTTCAGAAGGCAGTATATGCTTTGAATCAGTGTTCAATATATGGTACAGTTTCCCCCATAACCAGGATACATGGGTCCTGGAATCAAGGGGTTGAAAAGGGGATAGTTCCACTCACTATCACTCCTAGTGACCCTCTAGGAAAATTTTTGCTTCCTGTCCCCATAACTCTAGGTTCTGCTGTCCTAGAAGTTTTGTCTCCAGAGGGGGGAGTGCTCCTACCAACAAACATTCCATTGAACTGGAAGCTCAGACTTCCCCCTGGTCATTTTGGGCTTCTAATGCCCTTAAACCAACAGGCTAAGAAAGGAATAACAGTGTTAGGAGGGGTGATAGATCCAGATTACCATGGAGAAATTCAATTACCTCTCCACAATCGAGGTAAGCAAGATTATGTCTGGAATGTAGGAGATCCCTTAGGGCGTCTCTTAGTACTACCATGTCCTGTTATTAAAGTCAATGGAAAACTACAACAGCCTAATCCAAGCAGACACAGACCCATCAGGAATGAAGGTATGGGTCAATCCTCCAGGAAAAGAGCCAAGACCTGCTGAGGTGTTTGCCTAAGGTGAAAGAAATGCAGAATGGGTAGTAGAGGAAGGTAGTTATAAATAACAATTAAGACCATGTAACCAGTTGCAGAAATGAGGATTATAAAGTAATATGAATGCTCCTGTCTTAGTTTGATAACAAATACATTTGTCTTTCTTCCAATTTCTTTAACATCAATTTGAATTTAAATTGAGAAACTAAAAGGATGTTCCCAAGGGACATTGCCCCAATTGTAAATTTGCAAATGCATTTGTGATTTTACAAGGGATAGTTATATCATGTTAGGCGTATTCACAACCTTGTTATTGTTTCACAAATGCGTTTGTGATTGTAGGAGGGATAGTTATATCATGTTAGGCATAGTCACAACCTTGTTATTGTTTCATGTGAACATGAGTTGTTATTTGCATTAAATTGACAAGGGGTGGATTGTAGTGGCTATTCCTGGTAGTCAACTTGACTATATTTGGAATGAACTACAATCCAGAATTGGAAGGCTCACCAGTGACCCTAATCTGTGGTGGCACACACCTCTAATCTGTGCTACACCTTCTTCTGGAGACCATATAAGGTCATTGGAAGAAGGGAGTCTGGTTCTCGTTCTTTTGCCTGTTTGCCTTGTGGGACTAAGCAGCTGTTAGATCCTTGTACTTCCATTCACAGCTATTACTGAACCATTGTTGGGAATTGGACTGCAGACTATAAGTCATCAATAAATTCCTTTACTATATAGAGACTATCTGTAAGTTCTGTGACTCTAGAGAACCCTGACTAATACACTGATTCTTATTATTTCTTGTAGGCTTTACTCCTTATATTTTTTTGTTGTTGTTGTGTATATTTTATTTTCTGATATATTATTTTTATTTAGTGGAGTATTTTCGTTTATATTTTGGCTTTTGGGGTTTCTTTGGTTTTGGTTATGATATTGCCCGCCAATTTCAATGAGCTTTACCTTTTCATCTGAAGGAGTTAACAAACATAA
>NW_018393514.1:20051-24613 GCF_900095145.1 Mus pahari | reverse complement strand
GAAGCTTTGCAATTTTATGAGGTCCCATTTGTCAATTCTTGATTTTACAGCACAAGCCATTGGTGTTCTGTTGAGGAATTTTTTCCCTGTGCCCAAATCTTCGAGGTTTTTCCCCACTTTCTCCTCTATTAATTTCAGTGTCTCTGGGGTATTTTCTCTGTATTTTTGTCTACCTCTGTGTCTGTGTGCCACTTAATGCACTATGTATGGAGGTCAGAGAAGGGCAGAAGATACATTGAAATGGCAATAAGAGAGAGTAGAGAGCTGTGATTCCCAGTAAGGGTATTTTTGTTTTGTTTTGTTTCTAAATTAAGATAGATATTCTTTGAAAGCAAGAACAATTAATAAGGTAAGCCATCAGTCTTTCCACCTTTTTCTTTTTAACTTTTTAAAATTTACATTCCATCCATTGGACAACTTTCCACTTCCCCTTACCACAATTCCTCATCCTATTCCTACTCCCCCCTTGCCTCTCTTAGAGTGCTAACTAACCTCCCNGTCTGCCCCTACATGGGGAGTCTCTCTTCTCTGGAGCCTCCAGTATCTCAAGGATTAGGCACATCTTCTCCCACTGCAGCCAGAAGTGGCAGACCTATTCTATATAAGTAACTGTGACCCTTGACTATATATGCTGTCTGGTTGGTATGTCATTCTCTGGGGTTTCCCATAGGACCGAGTCAGTTGAGTCTGCTGGTCATCCTATGGGTATGGCCTCCTTTTCAGCTTATTAAATCCTTGTCCTGAGTCAACCTTAGTGGTTCCTGACTTCAGTCTAATGGTTGGGTATAAGTATCTGCATGTATTTCAGTCAGTTACAGGTACAGTAGCTCAGAGGACATCAATGGTAGGCTGCTGTTTATAAGCACTTCATAGTGTCAGTAATAATGTCAAGGCTTATTTCCTCACCCAATCCCCATGACATAGATCACAAGTTGGGCCACCCAGAGGATAAATTTTCTTTCAGTCTCCTCTCTATTTTTGACTGTGAAAATCTTCATCAGAAAAATTTAGTAGTCAGATATTTTGATTCTGGGTTGATAACACTGTCCCTCTACTTGAAGCCATGTCTGTCTACTGAAGATGGACCTTCCTGCATGTTAAACTTCTTAAGATGTGTGGAGTCAATCCCAGCACTTGGAAGGCAGAGGCAGGCAAATTTCTGAGTTTGAGGCCAGCCTGCTCTACATATTTTTCATGTGGTAAATAATTGTTTCTACCACAGGAAATGTGATTAAATTTGTAGGGCAATATATCATTAACATATCAGATGAATTATTTTTTCCCATTATCAGAGACCATTTAATTTTTACAGATCAACAACACCAAAAGCATAAAGTGGAGTATAAAAAATAGTTTTTTATAAGTATGGTTTAATTAAGGCTGTTTACAGTTACTCTCTTCCACAGTTACAAGCAAGAATGTAGAAAGAATGAGAGATCGCCATAGCACATGGGAGTCAGGGTCAGAGGAATCAGCATTTGAGTAAAACAGGGCTGTGGAGCTGGAGGTCAGCCTCACTGTGTCAGGGACAGCTCAGGCCCAGGGAGGCCTTTCATTTATTTTGAGGAAGAAGAAGAGGGAGGGAAAAAGAAACTTCTAGGAAACAAAGACAAGCCCTGCTAAGACCCAGTGCCCAGGAAGACAGCAGCACTGGAAGCAGGTGTGTTCATTCTGAGAGGTTATTCAATGTATACACAAATACATAGTACATTTTCTCTTTTTTACAAAATAAAATAAATATCATTTTCCACCATAAACCTTTTCTTTAGATGGAAAAGAATTTTGAAGTAGGTCACAGAGGTTCTATGAAATCATTTCAATGGTGAAGAAAACTGTCAAGAGCATAGCTAATCACTTCCCTGCATGAATGACGACAACTCAGATTATTCTTCAAACTAAGCCTGAAAAAAATCTGTTTACAATTCAAATAGTAATGTTATGTAAAATGTCCTAACAAATCCACTATTACAAATATAAGTTTCTGATATGGTCTTCTATATATACACACAACAAAATGGCAAATATTTTTTAAAAAATGCAGAAATCCCTTTCCCTCTTGGAGTCTGACTTCCTATGAGATGCTTTTGCTTACCTTCCCACCCATCTCCTTGAAACTGCTCTCTGTTCCTGTCAGCTACACACACTGAGCACTATCCCCTATAACTCTGCATAAAGACAATGAGACATATATTTATTTTACATTCAAGTGTTAAGTCTTAAAATGACCTTGTCGAATCACATGACTTATTCCATAAGCAGGTTCCCCCCCTTTTTTTTTGCTTTCCTTTTTTCTTCTGCAGTTGTCAGTCATCATGCTACATTCCGTGGTGATCTGGGGAAAAAAAAAACGCAGATGCTTAATCAAGGTCTGAAAAGTGTGAGGCTCCTGCTATCTCAGGAGTCCATGTGCAACTGTCCTGAGTATAAGAACATTGCATATAGAAGACAGTCTGTTGCTGAACGCTGACTATCTACAAAGCTCTGAGAGTGGTGCGTCCCTTTTGAGTCTCCTCTCTTTGCAATAGTAATACTGAGTATTGGATTTGCCTCGATGTTGTTTGCTTGTCCTCAAGGCATCATGGCTGGTTTGAGCCATACCTTGGAAGCCTTTGCTTGAAGAACAGAAGAGCCTTGCTGATCCATGCTGTGATTTGTTGGTGTTGTTGGGTGTGTTAGTGGTTTGAGTGCTCTGCATTTTCCCAACTGCCTGAGAGACCTCCAAAGACACATCCTGTGAGCCTAATCAGGTAAGAGTGGGTGAATAACAGAGCAGTTGATTGGGGGTTTTGCATGACATTGCATCAGAATTGACTTTACTAGAGCTTGATTGTGTGGCAGAGGAGGACACTGGACCTGATGAAGAGTTTCAAGAGTATTTTCTTAGAGATTCTAGGGCTTTACTTCTACATTTTCCAAGGGCTTCATTTTCTTCAGAAAGATTATTGCATTTATCTAACTGCTAAGTGTCTACTATCAAGGTAACACCATTTTTGTTGCATGATGGCTCAGGCCTTTTCTGAAAGCCCCACAGTTTTGATATCCAATCTCTATATGTGGCAACTTTATCTGTCACTCTAATTATTCTACTTAATATGTTCTCTGCTTCATTTTTGGGACAGTATGTTGCAATCAGTGATACTGCATGACTCAATACCACATAGGCATAATCCAAGGTCTGTTTCACCTGCATGGTCCCATAAGATTCCTCCCAACATCATTACCTGCTTGTAAAGGATCTTCGATAGAAAGCATTGACAGCCAGTAGCCATCAAGCATATTTTTCTGTACTTCATCTTTAGCCACATAGGAACCACCATCCTTTATCTGGATGCCAGTCTTTAAGTAATTGAAGTGCCATCAATATAATTCAAAAAACTCTATTAAAGGACACCATAGTTTGTTTTGGGGATGGAAGCATCTTCCCTGGGATGTAACTGAAGGAAATTGCCTGCTATTAAAAGGAGACTATAAGCACCAATTCCACCTGCAAATACTTCATTAAGGTCCCTCTGTAATAAAAACTGTTTCAATACCAAAGCCAAGTATGGCAATACAGGATATTTCTTAGCAAAATCTTTAATGAGGTCTGCTGCTCTGATGTCACTCTGGTCCTTAAAGTTGATATCGACGTTCACTACAGTCAAAGAATCTGATAATTTAATAATAGGAACCATTCCTTTGTCTATAACTTTGATGGAATCCTCATCAGCAACTTTTTGTTTGAGAAGGGCTTCTTCCAGGGTCCAGAGAGGCAGGTTCTCCCACTTCCCAAACACCACAAGATCGATGTCACTCATAGGTAAATACAGGCAAGTTTTAAAACTTCCAAATATCTGGACATCAGCACTGGGCCAGAGCTCCTTAATCACATTATCAATCTGTGATATGCAAAGACTTCATCACATTGATTACATTCATAAGGTTTCTCTCCTGCACATTTTCTTTTTTTTTTCCTTTTTTTATTATTTTCTTTATTTACATTTCAAATGCTATCCCGAAAGTTCCCTATACACCCACCCACACCCTTGCTCCCCTACTCACCCACTCCCACTACTTGGCCCAGGCCTTCCCTTGTGCTGGGTCATATAAAGTTTGCAAGACCAAGGGGCCTCTCTTCTCAATGATGGCCGATTAGGCCATCTTCTGCTACATATGCAGTTAGAGACACAAGCTCAGGGGGTACTGGTTAGTTCATATTGTTGTTCCAACTACAGGGTTGCAACCCCCTTCAGGTACTTGGGTACTTTCTCTAGTTCCTGCATTGGGGACCCTGTGTTCCATCCAATAGCTGGCTGTGAGCATCCACTTCTGTGTTTGATAGGCACTTGCATAGCCTCACAAGAGGCCGCTATATCAGGGTCCCTTCAGCAGAATCTTGCTGGCACGAGCATTAGTATCTAGGTTTGGTGGCTGATGATGGGATGGATTCGCAGATGGGGTTGTCTCTGGATAGTCCATCCTTTCATTTTAGCTCTAAATTTTGTCTCTGTACCTATATCCTTTCATGAGTATTTTGTTCCTTATTCTAAGGAGGAATGAAGTATCCACACAATGGTCATCCT
>NW_018393514.1:7931-19836 GCF_900095145.1 Mus pahari | reverse complement strand
TAATAGCTGAGTAGTACTCCATTGTGTAAATGTACCACAGTTTCTGTATCCATTCCTCTATTGAGGGACATCTGGGTTCTTTCCAGCTTCTGGTTATTATAAATAAAGCTGCTATGAACATAGTGGAGCATGTCCTGCACATTTTCTTTTGTGTATTAGGAGATGATTGTGCCGGATTTACCTCATTCATTACATTCATGCAGTTTCTCTACAGTATGTGTTCTTTTATGAATGTGGAGATCACTGTGACATGCAAGGGCTTTATAAACTGATAATATTCATAGGGTTATTCTCTTCAATGTTTTCTATTACACAGTTGCAGATGACTGTGAATTTTCAAGGCTAGACTTCATTGATTACATCAGTGAGGGTTCTCTCCAGTGTGGTTTATTTTGTGTATGTGAAAGGAACTATGACACACTAAGGCTTTATCACATAGATAACATTCATGCTGTTTCTCTCTGCTACGTGATCTTTTTTTGACACTGAAGGTAATTGTGACTTGCAAATGCTTTACAACACTAATTACACCCATAAGGTTTCTCCCATTTGTGTCTTTTATAATATTGGAGACCACAGAGTTGTGAAAATTCTTCACCACATTGATTACATTCATGAGATTTCTTCCCAGTATAGGATCATTTATGTAATGGAGACTAGTGGGGCAGGCAAAGGCTTTAGCACAATGGTTACATTCATTTTTTTCTCTCCAATATGGTTGCCTTTATGTTTTTGGAGACAAAAACTTTGTGAAAAGGCTTTTTCCACATTGATTACATTCATAAGACTTCTCTACACTATGTGCATTTTTATGTTTTTGGAGACATCTCCCTTCTCTCTTGTGGCTTTATCATATTGTTTACATTCCTAAAATTTCTCTCCAATATGTATTTTTTTATGACTTTGGAGATAACTGTTATCTGCAAAGGTTTTAGCACATTGAATACATTTATCAGGCTTCTCTCCAGTATCGTTCTTTTATGATATTTCAGGCTACTGTGACATGAAAAGACCATACCACATTAATTATATTCATAAGTTTTTTCTCCAGTATGTGTTCTTTTACGATTTTGGAGATGATTAAGTGTTGCAAAGGCTTTACCACATTGTTTACATTCATAAGGCTCCTCTCCAGTATGAGTTATTTTATGACATTTAATATTACTGGATGCTGCAAAGGCTTTACCACATTGATTACAATTCAAAGGTTTCTTTCCAGTATGTGTTCTTTCATGTCTTCATAGAAGACTGTATCTTTCAAAGGCTTTAACACATTGATTACATTCCTAAGGCTTCTCTCCAGTATGGTTGCTTTTATGATACTGGAGACTACTCTGACATGAAAAGGCCTTACCACACTGATTACATCTTTCTTTCCAGCATGTGTTTTTTTTTTTTTTATATTGCAACTGAGTAGGTGTTGCAAAGGCTGTACCACAATGATTACATTCATAAGGTTTCTCACCTTTATGGGTGCTTTTATGATATTGGAGACTACTCTGACATGAAAGAGCATTCCCACAATGATTACATTCGTAGGGTTTCTCTCCAGTGTGTGTTCTTTCATGATATTTGAGACTACTGTGACATGAAAAGGATGTACCACATTGATGACATTCATAAGGTTTCTCTCTAGTGTAGGTTCTTTTATGTCTTTGGAGATGCCTGTGTCTTGCAAAGGCTTTATCACATTGATTATATTCATAAGGTTTCTCTCCAGTATGGGTTCTTTTATGATATTGCAGCTGAGTAGGTATTGCAAAGGCTGTACCACAATGATTACATCCATAAATTTTCTCTCCATTATGGGTTCTTTTATGTGTTTAGAGTTTACTGTGACACCCAAAATCATTACCACATTGATTATATTCATAAGGTTTCTCTCCAGTATGGGTTCTTTTATGATATTGCAGCTGAGTAGGTATTGCAAAGGCTGTACCACAATGATTACATCCATAAATTTTCTCTCCATTATGGGTTCTTTTATGTGTTTAGAGTTTACTGTGACACCCAAAATCATTACCACATTGATTATATTCATAAGGTTTCTTTCCAGTATGAGTTCTTTTATGATATATCATGACATGAAAAAGCTTAATCACATTGATTACAATCATAAAGTTTCTCTCCAGTATGTATGCATTTATGTCTTTGGACATCTGTGTCTTACAAAGGCTTTACTACATTATTTACATTCATATGGTTTCACTCCACTATGACTTCTTACATTCCTGGAACATTAATTGGCACATGTTCTAAATTTACCACATTCATTACACAGATCATTTTATCAATATTAGTTAATTTTACAATTTGTTCTAATAATGGAGAAAAATCAGATCTTGTGCTTTTATTACTTGATATGTTCATGGTGTTCTCCCTTACTGTAGGTTGTTTTTGGCTCTTTGAAAATACCTGAGCTGGTAAAAGCATTTATTACCTGGCTCATATTTATAACATCTGTTTCTTATTTCTTTTTATTAGATATTTTCTTTATTTATACTTCAAATGTTCTCCCGTGTCTTGGTTCCCTCTTCTAAAACCCACTATCCCATTCTTGTTCTCCCTGCTCACCCACCAACACACTCTAGCTTCCCTGTCCTGCCATTCCTCTACACTCGGGCATTGAGCCTTCTCAGGACCAAGAGCCTTTCCTCACATTGTTGACCAACAAGGCCATCCTCTGTTACCTATGCAGCTGGAGACTTGGGTACTCTTTTTCTACATGAGATTTCTTTCTTTCTTTCTTTCTTTCTTTCTTTCTTTCTTTTTTTTTTTTTTTTTTTTTTTTTGGTTTTTCGAGACAGGGTTTCTCTGTATAGCCCTGGCTTTCCTGAAACTCACTCTGTATACCAGACTAGCCTGGAACTCAGAAATATACCTGCCTCTGCCTCCCAGGTACTGGGATTAAAGGCATGCACCATCACGCCCCGTGCTATATGAGATTTCTATATGATGCATTTAACATATCTGAAAAAAATTGGAACAACTCAGACCTTTAGAACATTCATAATTTTACCAATAGTGTGAATTACACCACATTAGCACTGTGAACAACGATAAACAGAGGAATTTCGAAATGTCTAGTATGCTTAGGGATTTTCTGTAGTGTGAGTTTGGGGATTTTCCCAATAAAGTGAGAAATCCAATTAATTGAAACTTCTATCATGTTCAGAAAATCTACAAAAGCAGAATAATACATATCTTTGTATTTTTCTGGAATATTAAGAGGTATGCTGCTCCTTTCCATATCCCAATGCTCATAGAGTTTTATCCACTCTGACACTTGGTATACCCATTAAAGAAGTACAAATGAAGGGATTCACATTGCATTTACACCATTTCACTTTTTGTTTTTGTCAATGATTTGTCATATTTTGTTAAGGTTTCTCCATTACAACATTCTTGACTCTCATCAATTTAACTGTCAGTAAACTTAGCAATGTCACTCTAAGAATATGAGTATCAACAACTTTACCATGGATTTTTTAACTATTAGAAGGTTTTGGGTATATATTTCTCAGTATTAAATGTGCAATGTCTAAATATTATGAAATTGTAAAGACTGGTAGTTCCACAGCATAACTCTAATGGAGCTAGAAATATATATATATATATATATATATATATATATATATATAAAGGGTATCTCATAAGTCATCATTTCCTTGTTTCCTTTCTAAGAGCAATGCCTTGAAAATGTAATCAGATACCTGATATTGAGGTACATAGATTTGGGAGAATATTATACTCATAGCCACGCTTAAATGACCGATAGTTTACAGTCTTGATTTTACTTAGAGCTTCCAGATTGTATTAAAAATTTCCTCTTAAGCATATTTGTATCAGCTTGCACATGAAAATTACCTTTTATGACTTCTAGAACTTTGACATTGTTCTTCAATATGATGGTCTTCCCAATTGAAGCCTAAAACACAGTACCAAAAATAAAACATAGTATTACAAATCCGGTAAAATTCAAGTTCCTGTGAATTTTCACAGCACTGAACCTGATTTATTCAGCTCAATCTTCCTTTTTCTCAACTGAAATAATAGGAGATCATCAATACTCAAGAAACATTCATGTCTTATTTTGAAAAGCGAAAGAAAATTCAGTCTTACCTATCTCAGTGAAGTTCCAGTAGTTCTCCCACATCACATCTTTGTAAAGACTCTTCTGGGAAGCGTCCAACAAATTCTATTCTTCCCCAGTGAAGTTCACATGCATATGATCAAAAGTAACTGCATCCTAAAGTATCCCAAATATGTGTATAACACAATGCATGATACTGACATTACTGTAAAGTAAATATATGCTTCCTTGACAATATATTCATATAATTCTGGTGCTTCTGTCATTTATTTCCTGAAACAGAAGTTATTTTCTAATCACTATGCAATTTTAGAAGGAAATTGAACTATAAGGTTCAGCTATGTTGCTTCTGAAACTTTTGAATAAGATACAGCTTTGCAAGAGAAATGCCAATTGAAAGGAAGATGCAAGAGGAATCTGAACAATAGAGCACACATCCAAGAAATTGACTGAAAAATTACTAACTCTAAAAATAATGGATAAGCAGAGTGTATTTGTTCATGTCTTTAATCACAGATGCACAGGCAGGTGTATGGTTTTGGGTTGGATGCTAGCATGGACTATATAATGCGTTCCAGGACAGCAAAAATTACATATTAAGACTCTCACTCCCCTGCAAATATCAACCAAGGAAACAAAAATGATAGAGAAAAGTCCCAGTTCTTTGATGAAGATAGTACACAGATTTATACATTCAGTGCACTTTGGTATTCATCTTGCAGAAACATGAAGTACATCAGTGTAAACTGCAAAATTAATAAAATTTTACTAAAGGGAAATGCATGTTTAAACAATTTAGAAAGGACAGATGAAATACTAGTAATATAAATGTTGATTATACAAAAGCAACATAGGGCAGGAGAAATAGCTCAGCAGTGGAAACCTATTGTTGTTTTTCCACAAAATAGTGGTCAATTTCTCGAATTTACATGAGAACTAACAACCCATTGTATCAAGAACAGGAGTTCTGAGGCCATCTTCTGAGAACACTAAAAATGAGGTATATATCATATTCATATTCATGCACACAGCCAAAACACTCCTCTTTATTTAAAAATTTCAGAAAAAAAAACAGAGTGAGGAAAAACATCATACACCTGGAATACAGAAACTCTGAAGTTCAGATAGTATTGATGTCATGAGCATAAGACATCCTGAAAAATNGATTGTAACCTATATATTTAGTCAAATTTCAAAAGTGAGAGACGAAGGAGGACCAGAGGGCCAGGAAAATGAATTGAAATCTGCAGCTACCTTGAGGGGGAAGGTGGTTGAGGAAGGGTAGAGCATCTTTAGGATGTGCCAGAGACCAGGAAGGGTTGGAGTCTACAGGGGTGATCTTAGCTGAGATGCATAGCAATGAAATCTAGATCCTGAAGAGGCCCCATCATGCAGTCAGGAATGTCCTCCTGTTGAGAGTTAAGTACACCAACTGAACTACAAGCCTTTCCACCCAAAATTTATCCTGTCTACAAAAATCGCTGGCACAAAGATGGAGCAGAAACTGAAGGAATGACCAAACTATACCCTGCCGACCTCCAGCCCAATCCCATGGGCAAGCACCAAACCCTGACATTACTGAGGATGCTTTGGTATACTTGCAGGCAGTATCTTACCATCATTGTCCTCTGAGAGGCTGAATCCAGCACCTGACTTAAACAGATGCAATGAACCACAACCTACCATTGGATCAGCGAGTCTTTTGGAAGAGTTGGGGATAGGATCAAGGGCCCCCAAAGGATCATGAAGTCCATAATAAGACCATTAGAGTCAAGTATCATAGACCCTAGGGGAGACTCAGAGACTGAGCCACCAATCAAAGAGCATACACAGGATAGATAGACTCTCCCACATATATGTAGTACATGTTCTACTCAGTATTCCCGTGGGTACGTCAACAACCTGAGTGAGGGATGTTCCTTAAGGTGTTGTCTGTCTGTCCAAATTGTTCTCCTAACTGAGCTGCCTTGTCTAACCTTAGTAGGAGAGGATGTGCCTAACCCTGCAGAGCCTTGACATGACATGGTTGGGGGATACCCAAATGTTCCCAACCACCCCAGAGGAGATAAAAGAGTCAGGGATGAAGGGCTGTAGAATGTGGAATGGGGTGGGTAGTGATTGGAATATAAGTTGAATAAATGGGAAAAGTGAATAAATACACATATATGGAATAAAAATACACAGATCAGTCAATATTCTTTTTAATTTTTGCCCTACTCAACATCTCAGGGCATAAGTCAGGAAAGAAATTTTTTGTTTGTTTGTTTTTTTGTTTTGCCAAAATATCACGCAAATGAAGGCTCGGTAAAATTTTTAGAGTCTATTTTCTACAGAAAATTTCCCAATTTCCTCTGGCTGCATTACTGTCAGCACTCCAGTTTTACAGGTCCTATGAGAACAACCGATTAAGCTCCATGTATAGCTTTCTATGTCTTTTGCCATTTAAATTTCTGATATTTTCCATATTCCTTCAAAAAAGAACAACGATTCTGTCCAGCAGCAAAATCCCCTTTTGATACCATTTCTGTTGTTGTTGTTGTTGTTCTAACCTGCTACTCTGCTGAGATGGAATCCTCTGAGCAAAAGCTTCTCAGGTAATAAAAGGTTGTGTGCCTGGTTCTGTCAGATCACAGTCCATTCTGTTGGGACCTTAGAATAGAAACAGAAGCTAGAATATGAAGGAAAGAATTGATAAACATTGTCTTCTGGCTTGCTCTCTTGATGGTCACTGTTTCATGCTTAACTAGTTCTCTCATCTACCTCAGGCCCACTTTTCCCGGCCCATGAGACAAGTTATTTTGTGGGGTCTGAGGGGAATCACGAACCTAATGGAATGGGAGAGACAAAAAGAGAGGAGGACCCTACAGCTGCTTTGTCAGAGTCCATTTAATGAAGAAAAAGGTTTTAGTTATATACATGGTGAGGGGGAATAGGAAGGGGTTGAGTAACAATCAAAAGAAACAGAGTGAAGGACAGATGAGGGGATGCTGATCACAGGTTTGAAACCCTTGTGATTTATCTCAGAGTCCTGACACTGCTGCTCCAGAACACCAGCAGATTATCTCGAAGTCTGGGTCCTACTTACAGCTCAAGGTGGCAGCCTGGGGCAGTTCTGGGATGCTCCATACACCTTTAACAGCCCCTGATGTTTGTTTAGGGCCAGAATCTGCTTGAATCCCATGAACAGCCTTGAGGGGAAAGGGGGTGATTCAGCTCTTCACAAAGAACTATATGGCTTTCAGATGCAGGCTATAAAGGCCCGGGTTTTTCTCAACCTGGTCTCCAACCTCCACTCCAGGTGGCCTCAGGCTCAGTGGCAGCAAGGTCAAAGTCAGCCTTTCCAAGCTGGGGGAGGCAACACCTTCCCACATCAACCATTATTACTATCTTTCACAGACAGAGAAGGCAGCCATTCTGATGATGGCACAACCTCATTTGAGGCTCCTTCGGTGGTTGACTGTACCTCTGAAATGTTGAGAACTTAAGACAATTATAACAAAGACAATAATAAATGAAGTTGTAAAAACCCAAAACCAATGATCTAACCATATAAGTTACAGGAGCATCTGCAATGAATGAGGAAGTTAGAGTTGTGGCTGAGCCAGAATAAAATGAGAAGTTCTTCTCAGATCAAGGAAGGATACACTGGAATGGGGAGTTCAGAGAACGTGCTGTCCCGGGATGAGGTGTCTTTAACCCTGGTTTCTCAAGACAGTGTGACCAAAGTGGTGGCTGAAACAGCTGGAAGGACAACAGAAAAGGAGATTGCCCCCACAGACCTGGAAATAAGAATGCTGAGGCAAGGAAGATATGGTAACTTTGTTGGAATGAATGGAGGACAACCTTCTGTCTACTGACAGCTCCAAGTTCAAAACTGCAGAATCATATATAGACTGGGAACAGGGTTGATCAGAAANNGGNAAAATGAAGTCTTTGTCCTTTCTACCCTGTGAGACAGGGTAGGGAGAGCTTGATTTTGCCCTGAATGCTGTCTCAAAGAGCTCTCTGTCAGGGGCAGTTTAGTGGGTCTAGACCCTCTTGGTAAGAAAGTTTTAAACCAAGGTGTGGGTTAGTAACTATATCAATTGGGATAGAAACAGTCTCATTTCCTCTCTCAGTCATAGAATAATAAAATGCCACACACAGTCACAGGGTGGTGGTAAAGGCTACCCAGCTGATTCATCCACTTGTACAGAGGAAAAAATGAAGACAGAATGGTAGCTGTGAGCCATGTAGCAGGGATCCAAGTCAGCTTCCCAAAAATATAGACCAAGGGCATATGTTATACTAGATGCTGGAACATCTTCCAAGCCCTTTATAACTACAACTCTCCAGTACATCCACTGTAGAAGGATTCCCAGTTCACTTTTGTCATCTCCTTCCAAGAATACTCTAGAAAAATCTGAAAACCAAGGCACACAGACACAAATCTAACATACAAACCACTGACAAAAGGAACAAAACTGGCACATTCTTAGAGCTGGCCTTTCAAACCTCCAGTTTCTTGGGGTTCTATTCAAAGCACAGGAACCCCAAAGACCACTAAGGAGCATATGGCAACACAAACAAAGTCTTTATTATGAGCCCAGTANGAAGGGCTCTCACCACTCAACCTCACATTGAGTCTAAACTGAAAGATCAAATCTAGGAGGTTCTGGTTTATTTTAGTTACAACAATATTGGGGAATTTCCATATAGAACAGCAACTTAATTATTGAAAATCTGTATATCTGGCATAAACTGCAGAAGTCAAACAAGGTGGCAAAACCATCTGACAACCATGATGAGTAGGCAAACTTTTTTTCTAGGTTGTATTACTTATTTACATGCAGTTTAACCCTTCTGGTGTACCTTGACTGGCTATTGATAAGGGGTGATTAGCATAGGATGTTTGTTCAAGTGGACTTTGTGAAGTCTTAATGATGGAATTTGTTGAGCTTTACAAACTCATTTGTGTCTGAATCACTTATCATCAACAGATACTCTTGTTTAACCACAAGTCATGCCTGTCCATAGACTAGGGACTTTGTCCAAAAACCTACCTCACTATCTGTTACTGAAGATACTAATATCGGTTGCCTTTACCAGTGGAACAGAGTAACAGTGGAAGTTTCCTCTCCACCTATGCATGCTTCCTATAGATACCACATACAAGCCTCATTTGCTCTTCCTTTCCTGCCTCATCCCTGTGTCACAGCTCCCACTTGGGCAGACACACCCTGTTCAACAACATGCCATGCCTCAAAGGACACAAGGTAAGCTTTCCATAGATCTACCACATGATTTGTTATCCCAGATGCAATTTCACAGTTGCCACTAGCACTGTACTAAACACCATAGGCAGCTTGACCTCACTCCTGACTATGTCTCCTTGTGAATTACTAAGATCATCTCTTTTTGCCGGCCTCTTCTCCCAGCTTCCAACATTAGCAAGCATTCCCTCTTGAACATACCAACCAAGCAGGTCAGTCAAAGAGGCAACACTCAGCCAACACTCTCTACAAATCCATACATCAAACCATAACCCAGGAACAATGGTACCACCCAAAAAGGCAAACCCAGAAACCAGTACCTAGATCAATAATCACCTAAAACTCAGAGACCTACATAGCAGCCTAGGCACATAATGAATAACAGTCGGGAAAATATGTCACCAATTGAGCCAATGGATCCTATCACAGTAGGCCCTGAGAAAATAAAACATACAACAGATATAGTACAAAGAGATTGTTTGGGAGAAGAGAGAGGTGTGAGAACTTGGGAATGAATAGAGGTGCACAAGAGGACCTGCAGACAGGCACATGGATAGGGTGAAGAAAGAGAGAGCCATGAGGATAGAGAAACAGAATAGAGAGGGGTCATGTATGCAGAACAGACCCAGGGAACAAAATTAGAGAGCTGCTGTTGCTGGAGGTTCATGTATATAAGGAAAACCTGACAACATCAGCAAATGATGGAGGCAGGTAATGACTTAATCAGTATCTAAGTCCTTACGTACTTAGAGGAAGCAGGGCATGGTAATTACCTGTACACTGACAACTACTGAGGCAAGGTTCAACTACAGAACAGGAAAGGAAGAGAATTTCAGGCATTAAAAATGAATAGAAAAAAGTTAATACATCTGTCAAACAAAAATGAGAAGAATGCTAAACGTTTCCTGGCAGTAAGAACCAGGAACTCTGAAACATATGAGAAGACAAAAACTATAAATCATTTGAATAGATGAATATCAGCTCAGAGGTCTATGATTTTCAATAAAATCATAAAGGAAAATTTGTCAAAATTTTGTGAAATCCCCTTTGCCAGATAAAAATCAAAACACTAAACATATGAAGTAAAGAAAAATGAAAAAAAAACTGCAACATAAAAATTAATAAAACCTTAACAAAACAAAAACAAGTAACGTATAAAATCAGACCAATTAGATTTATATATGTCATCTTCATGTATAGTAAAAGACAAAGGTGTTGGACACATGTGCTACAGAGTCAAAGAAACCAACTATGTTTTTACAAGAAAGCAACTGGTTCAAACTTTTTGGGCAGATTCAGGATCAGACATGAGAGGGAGGTTATTCAGAGTTCACCGCCCGATCTGGCAAGTGAGGAGCACCACAAGGGACCTCGCAGGTGGTCACATATGCCTTATACTTCCCATCCCGACCCAGAGAGGACCCACCACCCAGCTCCCACTGCTCAGCCACCTGCTCATCCCCATTGTGGGCAGTGATCCTGTGCTCACCATGTCTTGATTTCAGAGCTTCTATGAAGTCCCCTCACAGCACCCATCAGTTGAGATCAGAGCAGGACACTGAGAACCATTCAAGCTTGCACAGNCACAGAAAACTTGCAGAAAGGCACCTAGATGATCCGGCCTCTTCGTCTGACTGGCAGGTTCTCTGGGAGGCCTTGATTGGCCAATGAATCTTTTCCCTTCTCAAAGTTAAAGTATTCTTCTGGTCCAGGCCCAGACCTTTTCCAGATCTTGGGAGTGGTTGGCACTCCATTAGCATTGGATCCTGTGCTCTAGGAGGAATCTGACCCCACAGAGCCCTAGGGGAGATCCCACCATCCAGCTCAGGGGAGTCAGCTCCTCCCCTCTGTGAGCACAGTTCCTGCACTTACCAGAACCTGACTTGAGACCTTGCCTGAGCTTTCCTCAACACACTTGCCTTCATCTTCCTGAAATCAAGGTGAACAGCTTGCATAGCCCATTATTTGGGTGCAGTGAGGTTATCAATCTGATGCACAAGTGGGAGGATACCCAGGCTATTAACATTAAAGAGGGATTATAAGAAACAAGAGCTTTGTTTTGTGGCTTCATGCTGGGCTTGGGGGAGACTGCAGCTCACTTTCACTAGATGACAGGTATCAAACAACCCTGGGAGAAAAGCCAGTAATATTAGGGAGACACTGTTGAGCCCTCTTATTAGCCAGCACATATTCATCAGTGGCAAAGTAGAGAAAAACCACAGTTGTATTAGTGTAGGTTCTCTAGATAAACATATCTCAAATCATAGAGAGAATGAATCTCTATATGTATATGGAAAGTTAATTTAATGAAATGTCCAAATAAATGCTCTTGTCCCAGAGAAATTAGAAAAATCAAGGACTGGTTGGTTTCCTGTTGCGGAATATTACAGTTCATCTTCAGTATGTACCAGAATTCTGAAGAAATGAGTATTAAGGCCAGTTATAAAAATCAAACAAGCAAATCACCTTTGTTTTATAAAAATAAAATGGGGTAAGTATAAAAAATGAAAGAATGACAACCCCCCCCCCTCTCTCTCTCTCTCTCTCTCTCTCTCTATAT
>NW_018393514.1:5110-6217 GCF_900095145.1 Mus pahari | reverse complement strand
ATAAAGCTGCAAATCTTAATATTTTCAGAAGCTGAAATTTTAATGGCTAAGTAACAAGACATGAGGAAGTTAAACATCATTTGCCACTGAGGAACAGAAAATTACAACCACTTTGAGAAGGAATTGTAAAATGGTTAAGGGAAAAGGGAAAAAGGAGGAAATGTTTGGAGAAAAGGCTCAAATTAAAGTTCAGTTATATGAATATTATTACAATAGAATGTCCCTAAATTACATGCACCTATGAAAGAAGTCTCAGTGGAACCACTAAGTAATGAGGAAGACATAGCCCCAGAGGGCCAGTTCTTGCAACTAAATAAACTTTGAGTAGTAATTTTGGTGATATTTAATTAAATTGTTGAATCCATGGGAATCTACATTGCCTTACACAATCTGATTGCTATGACACAGGGCTAAAGACAACATCACATTGCTCTGTGAACATGGAATAGTTTGGCGTATAACTTCATAGAGATTCATCCTCTATTCTAAACAATTGACACAGGAAGATTTTTGGATGGTAGTAGAAATATAAACATCAGTAAAATCTTTGGTCCATAATGTTGTCCTGCCTACAAGATAGCTAGGGCAATGGTGGCACAAATTTTGTGTGAATAATAATCAACCAATATTGGATTTATGTGAGTATACAAAATTGCCCCAAGGAGACACTGCTTGGATTATAAAGTATGAGACAGAAAATACCAGGTATTTACAAAACCAAATCCTATTGTTCACAAAAGAATAATATAGTTACTTTTAATGGCATTTTATTTAACCCATAGGTCAATGCCTTGCAAGACCTTCATCATTATCTTCTTTCTTCTGTAGTTAAAAGTAATCAAGATATCAACACCCCAAAATATAAATAGAGTAACAAAATAAGAATAAAACCGATGTCTATGTTAAATATCTGCTCTCACGCCTCAGGAAACACCATGGCAGATGGAGTCAAAAAAATGTAACAGCCAAGATAATGAAGGACACCAACCAAGGAAACAATCCCTTCTGCATCAACAGCATTGACACTTTAGAAAACACAGAGATTTAGACAAAAGGAATCTATATGATCTCCATGGATCTGCCCCAGGTGAGATCCTGGCACTGAAA
>NW_018393514.1:3062-4795 GCF_900095145.1 Mus pahari | reverse complement strand
TGCATAAGTTTCTGGTTCTCATTTCTTCTTTTAGCCTCGACTCCTTATGATTTTATTTTTGATGTTGTTGTTGTATTTTTCAATTCTGATGTATTATTTTCATTTACTGGATTTTTTGTTTATATTTTTGCTTTTGGGTTTGTTTGGTTTTGGTTTTGATATGGCTCTCCAATTTCAATAAGCTTTACCTGTTAATTTGAAGGAGTTAACAAACATAAAGTTAGAGTGTTGTATACTTTACTCTTTCTGCCTTATTACATTGAATCTAGGATATCAATACTTTTTAAAAAATATGTTTATTTGTAATTTCTCTGTATGTGATTTTGCCTACCTGTGTATCTGTGTACATTAATGCAGTATTTATGGAGGCCAGAAAAGTGCAGAAGATACATTGAAGTGGTAATAAAAGTGAGTAGAGAGTTTTGATTCCCAAAAAGGTTTGTTTTGTTTTGGTTTGGTTTTGGTTTTTTCTAAACTAAGATCTTTGAAAGTGAGAACAATTAATCAGGTGAGCCATCAATCTATTCCCTTTCTGTCTTCTTCTTTTTAATTTGTTTAATTTGTATTCCATCCATTGGACAACTTTCCACTTCCCCTTCCCACAATTCCTCATCCTATTCCTACTCCCCCCTTGCCTCTCTTAGAGTGCTAACTAACCTCCCTGTTTGCCCCTACATGAGGAATCTCCCTTCTCTGGAGCCTCCAGTATCTCAATAGGCACATCTTCTCCCACTGCAGCCAGAAGTGGCAGAATTCTTCTATATAAGTAAATGTGACCCTTGCCTACATATGCTGCCCAGTTGGTATCTCAGTCTCTGGGATTTCCCAGAGGACTGAGTTTGTAGAGACTGCTGGTCATCCTATGGGTGTGCCCTCCTCTTCAGCTTATTAAGTCCTTGTCCTGAGTCAACCATAGGAGTTCCTGACTTCAGTATAATGGTTGGGTGTAAGCATCTGCATGTATCTCAGTCAGTTGCTGGTAGGGTCTCTCAGAGGACATCAATGATAGGCTGCTGTTTAAAAGCATGTCATAGTGTCAGTAATAGTGTCAGGCCTTCTTTCCTCACCCAACCCCCATGACATAGATCACAAGTTGGGCCACACAGAGGATGACTTTTTCTTCAGTCCCCTCTCCATTTTTTTGTCTGTGAAAATCTTAGAAAATTTTAGTAGTCAGAAATTTTGACTCTGACTTGATAACCCTGTCTCTCTACATGAGGACATGTCTTTCTAATTAAGATGCAATCTTTGAGCTCCCTATCCCCAGTTTTGGATGATTGGGCTAAGGTTACCTCTATTGATTCCTAGTAGTCTCTCAGCTCTCAGAGCAACAGTACTTTCTAGAGGACCCACCCACTTCCCTATGCTCGAATCTGCACATTTCAATTTATTCTCCAGATTCTCTGGACTTCTTTCCAGAACCCCTCCACAAACACTTGAGTTAGTTCTATTTCCTTTAAGAGCCCCCCTATTTGTGTGTCCTGTGATTAGTTGGTTCCCCCTTCTAAACAGGATGAAAGCACTATCACTTTATACTTCCTGCATATTAAACTTCTTAACGAGTGTGGAGTTTATCTTGCATATTCTGTACTTTATGGCAAATATCTACTTATCAGTGAGTGCATAGCATGCATGTCTCTTTGCGGACTGTGTTACCTCACTCAGGTTGATATTCCAATGTTACATCTCATTTCCTACAAATTCATGATATCCTCATTTTCAATAGATTAACA
>NW_018393514.1:0-2043 GCF_900095145.1 Mus pahari | reverse complement strand
TGAATTCACACACTAGTCCACATGTGATATAGAAAGGAAAATATTACTAGTGCAGGATCAGAATTTTTATTTGTAGTCCATGTTAGTTGAAGAGGGATGAAGGTACATATATGTGTGTGATTGTGTAATATATATTTAATATATAATATATAATATATATCAAATATATTAAATATAATAAATATTTAATATAATATATTATATATTAGATATATTAAATATATATTACACAATCACACATATATATATGTTTATATGTATATATGTATATATATTTATGTCATATATAATCATATGCACATCATCAATATATACAGCTACCCATGTATTAGACAAATGTGTCATAGAAGGACAATGGTACACAGCAAGAATACAGTTTCATAATGCTCTTCAAACATACAGAAAAACAAATATATCTCACATTTTTCTCTATTCCACTGTGTTTTGATGAGGATATCTTTTATTATGTTTCAGAAATACAGATTTTTATTACATTATCATTGTTATTATGAATTGTCATGGACTGCTAAACTCACAGGAGCTAGTGTCATGTTTAATGTATTCCTATATTGCAGTCTATGTACATTCAATGCCTCTTAAATTATTTGTCATTTATTGATGAATGCTGTCCCCAGGAGAATTTGAAACTGTATATTTTAGTCGGGCAAGGAAAGGAATAGTTTTCACAGTATGAATTAACCAGCCTGAATAGACTGACATAGAAAGCAATACAAAATGTTATCTAAAAGGTGTGTGTGTGTGTGTGTGTGTGTGTTTGTGTGTTTGTGTTTCTGTATGTGCGTGGAAATGTCATATACATGCTCATAATTGGGGAGTTTTTTGTTTATATATGTTCAGATGGAATATAAGTGTGAGAGATCAATGTTGTAATATTACAATATTAATGTGTGAAAACTTCAAAAGTAGAAATAATATGCACTCAGTGGTATCCTCATCTGACAGTAGGGACACTGGACTCTTGCGACTTTTTAATAAGTAACTAACTCTATTGCTGACTGTAGAAAGGTCTGTTCCATTTTTTCTTTATTTTTCCCTTGNTTCTTTTGTTTATTTTCATTTCAAACGTTATCCTCCTTCCAGATTTCTCCTCTGAACACCCCCATTACTCTCCCTCACCTGAATCCAAGCTGGAGCTCGAATACTCATCCACCCAATCAATTTTTTATTAGAAAAATCTACATCCTGATTATATTGGATTTAGCATCAGTCATCTACTTTTCATTCACAAATTGCCTTCTTAGTGAGGCATAGAGTTTAGTGAAGATAATATTGGTCAATTACCACGACTAGAAAAACAGCAACAAGCAAGCCTGAATGGTCAAACAGAATGTATGTGTTCAGCAATCTTACCCCATTCATTAGGTATAATCCCCACTGTAACAAGTGTAAGAAGTGTTTCAAAAGACCCAACAAGAAGCTGAAAGAGTCAGATGCAGATATTTGCACCCAACCAATGGACTGAAGACACTGACACCTGCTGTTGAAATAGGGAAGGCTGAAAGATGCTGAAGTGGTGGGCAGCCCTGTAGGAGAACCAGCAGTCTCAATTAACCTGGATCCCTGAGATGTCTGAAACACTGGACCACCAAACAGACATCATACACCATCTGACAGGGGGCTCCCAACACACATACAGCAGAGGACTTCCAGGCCCATGTTCAATCTGAGATGATGCACCTAACCCTCAAGAGAATGGAGACCCCAGGGAGATAAGCGATCAGCTTAAGTGGAAGTGAGTGGTGGGGGCATCTTTGTGGAGAAAGCGAGGTGAGAGGAGGTTTGAGATGTGGAACAATTGGAGGGTATAAGGGGTGTGGAATAAAACCTAGAATGTAAAACAATTAAATAATTAATAAGAAATATGAAAGGAGACAGATTATTGCAACTGCACCGAATCATGGAATATTTACAGAGTAATGCTATGCTTCCAGGGCTTTATTTTCTTTTCACTATAAAAATGTATTCATGGAAAGAAAGTATTAGTTAAGATTTTAAAGGCCTGGGAATTTTGTGTCAGCTGTG
>NW_018393513.1:30549-31578 GCF_900095145.1 Mus pahari | reverse complement strand
CCAGGACAGCCAGGACTATACAGAGAAACCCTGACTTGAAAAACCAAAAAAAAAAAAATTACTTATCTATGTTTACATTGCATTGCTACTGTACCTTTCGTGTACCTTTTTGTTCCTCTGATCTCAAAAACTGCAATTTCTGGCACTTTGTACCTCATTCTAAAAAAGGAGATAAAGTAGAGGATTAAATGCTGAAACCTTTCCCTTTTGTCCAGGTGCCTCTTACTAGTCAGGCTAGGGGAAGTTTGAAGCCATAAACTTCTTTTTTAAGAAAATTAGATACTATCTTTTTTACATTTCAAATGTTATGCCTTTTCCTGGTTTCGTATCTGAAAACTGCTCCTCCTATCCCCCCTCCCCCTTGCTCACCAACCCACCCACTCCTGCTTCCAGGCCCTGGTATTCCCCTACACTTGGCATAGAGCCTTCACAGGAGCAAGGTTCTCTCCTCACACTGATGACTAACTAGGCCATCCTCTGCTACATATGCAGCTGGAGACTTGAGTCCCACCATATAAAATTAAAGACTTTGTAAAATTTAATGAAAATGAAGCCACAACATACCTAAACTTATGGCACACAATGTAAGCCATGCTAAGCGACAAACTCAAGAACTCTGAGTGCCTCTCAAAAGAAACTGGAGAGAGCATAAACTGGCAGCTTGACAACACATCTGAAAGATCTAGAACAACAAAAAAGCAAATACACCCAATAGGCTGGAAAGGCAGGAAATAATCAAATTCAGGGGTGAAATCAACTAAGTAGAAACAAAAGGAACTATACAAAGAATCAACCAAACCAGAAGCTGGTTCTTTGAGAAAATAAACAAAATAGATTAACCCGTAACTGGACTGACTAGAGTCACAAGAACAGTATCCTAATTTAAAAAAATCAGAAATGAAAAGGGAGACATGACAGCAGGAACTGAGGAAATCCAAAAAAAAGAAAGAAAGAAAGAAAGAAAGAAAGAAAGAAAGAAAGAAAGAAAGAAAGAAAGAAAGAAAGGAAGGAAGGAAGGAAGGAAGGAAG
>NW_018393513.1:23546-27849 GCF_900095145.1 Mus pahari | reverse complement strand
TGCATTTTCTCTGATGTCTAGGCCTATACTTCTAAGTTTTTCTTGAGTTGTCTTGTGTCTAAAAAGTGTTCTGACTACAAAATTTCTCCTCAGCTTCGTTCCACTTCTTTTTGTCCTCAGCACTTATACATTGTTCAGAATACACTATCACATGTTAAAAAGTTCAACACAAGTTCACACATAAAATAAAAACAAATTGAAAGGGAAGTTTACAACAGAGGATGTTTACATGCATATCCACTAGGAGTAATTATCTGGTTAAATATTCATCACTTATCAGTGTTCTACAGCCTAATTGAAAATTCAAAATCATAACTAAGTTGTTAGTGAAGATTTTTATAGATAAACTTAGTCAATAGTTTATCTTCTGTTCAAACATCTATAATTAATCATAGTTTTTTTTTTATGACCATTGGTTAATTGCTTTACAACCTCATGGAATGTGCTCTGAGTAGTATGAAGTCTGCTTACTATCTAAAAGCACTTATCTAATGACTGACAGAGTTCTCATTGCAGTTTTCACTATCAGAAAGGACCTAATAGCAGTCACACTATAAAAGAGATTGAAAGTCACAGATACAGTTTTAGGAATTCTTATCAGATAATCATTAAGAATTAAGAAGTCATCCATTTGTTTATATAGCATCACTAGAAGACCACAAATGTTCATAGATCTGCAGAGATCTAGTCAAAAGGGGTGAGCTAATGCACACACACACACAGAGAGAATACACACACACACACACACACACACATATATATATATATATACATATTTATACATATATATAAAATAATAGGAAAAGCATAATAATAGCAGGAAACCTTCCTAAAAATCTTTCCTAAATGATTTATTCCTAAGCCATGCCCATTGGACCTTTGTTGTAGATATTACCTAAAGTAATGTCATTCCAGAAAGATCTCCTGCTTGTTATTAGCTTGTCCTATGATGGCTCCTGGCACATAAAATTGTGTAATTACACACACACACACACACACACACACACACACACACACACACATACACACAGAGAGAGAGACAGAGACAGAGAGACAGAGACAGAGAGAGAGACAGACAGACAGAGAGTCAGAGACAGAGACAGAGACAGAGAAAGTGTCCATTGGCCTTGAACTTCTTGCCATTGCTTAATATCTGCATTGTATCAAATTTTTGTTTTGTTTTGTTTTGTTTTGCAATGCTCTCCATTTGATGACAGGGACACTTATCTGTGGGCATAAAGATAGTATCTGAAATTTAGAAAGGTATTATGCAGATCTAATAAAGAGGCAGTATTATATTCTTTTCTAATGTTCATTATCTCACTAACCCTGAAAAGTTGACTAGATTTCTAGTGCCAGGTATACTTTCAACCTGCTGAGTGAGACCTAAGTCAAAATAGATATCTGTTGTGGCTGACACTATTGTACACTTAGGTACAATTGATGGGTAGTTTCTAAGTCTCTTTCTTATTTGTATAGAAGGCTTCTGACTGCACATATAGAACACTATTTTTTCATGGTGTATCTTTAAAGTGAAGGTAGAAGGGAGGGTATAGGATTTTGCATGAGTATTCCTAATGGCTTAATGGCTTGATGGCTTTATCTCTTTAGCCAGACACTTAAATATATTTTAGATATTTTTCTCCCTCATACATAAACAAATAATTTAAAACCTGATGGAAATGAACTTCATTTTCTTCTATATTTTTTAATCAGAAAAGTGTCTAGTGCATTAATCAGCAGAAATTTAATAGTAACATTGACTCCCCCATGTTACATATTTAGAATATGTTACAGATGATCTGCATTAATTCACACAAGAAAATCAACTGGAAATAACAAATTACCCTAGCCCTGGGCAGCTAAGAATAAACTTAAACTATTAGTGATTCTCACAGTAAGTGTGCAGCTTTATTTAATTTTAATTTTTATTTTTTAAACAACTTTTATGAGATATTTTCTTCATTTACATTTGGAATGCTATCCCAAAAGTCTCCTATACCTTGCCCCCGCCCTGCTTCCCTACCCACCCACTCACACTTCCTGTCCCTGACCTTCCCCTGTGCTGGGTCATATAAAGTTTGCAAGACCAAGGGGCCTCACTTCCCAATGATGGCCGACTAGGTCATCTTCTACTACATATGCAGCTAGAGACAAGAGCTCTGGGGGTACTGGTTAGTTCATATTGGTGTTCTACTTATAGGGCTACAGACTGCTTCAGCTTCTTAGGTACTTTCTCTAGCTCCTCCATTGCGGGCCCTGTGTCCCATCTAATAGATGACTGTGAGCATCCACTTCTGTGTTTGCCAGACACTGGCATAGCCTCACCAGAGACAGCTATATCAGTGTTCTCTCAGCAACATCTTGCTGGCATATGCAATAGTGTCTGCGTTTGTTGGCTGATTATGGAATGGATCCCCAGGTGGGGCAGTCTCTGGATGGTCTATCCTTTCATCCCAACTCCAAACTTTGACTCTGGAAGTCCTTCCATGACTATTTTGTTTCCCATTCTAAGGAGGAATAAATTATCCACACTTTGGACTTCATTCTTCTTGAGTTTCATGTGCTTTGCAAATTGTATCTTGGGTATTCTCAGTTTCTGAGCTAATATCCAATTATCAATGAGTGCGTGTAATGTGTGTTCTTTTGTGATTGGGTTACCTCACTCAAAATGATATCCTCCATATCCATCCAGTTGCCAAAGAATTTTATAATTCATTGTTTTAAATAGCTGAGTAGTACTCCATTGTGTAAATGTACCACATTTCCTGTATCCAATCTTCTCTTGAGGGACATCTGGGTTCTTTCCAGCATCTGGCTATTTTAAATAAGGCTGGAAATGACAAATTACTCTAGGGGAGGGCAGCTAAGGATAAACCCAAGCTATTAGTGATGCTCACAGTAAGTTTTCTGCTTTATTTAATTTAATTTTAATTTTTATATTTTATTGGTTACTTTATTTGTGTACATTCCAAATCTTATGCCCCTTCCTGGTTTCCCCTCTGCAAACTCCCTATCCTCCCTGATTCTAGGAGGTTGCACCACAACCACCCTCCCAGTCCTGCTTACAGCCTTAGCATTCCCCACACTAGGACAATAAGTATCCAATGGACCAAGGGCCTCCCCTCCCATTAATGCCAGAAAAGACAGTGCTCTGCTACATATGCAGTTGAAGTCATGGGTCCCTCCATGTGTACTCTTTGAACCTGGGAGGGAGAGAAGTGGGAGAAGGAATAGTGTGTAAGATCAGGAGTGGGAGGAGACAGTGGAGAAGGATAGAGAATCAGGAAATAGATCAGGGGTGTTTTTCAGTGGGTGACATGGAACTAGGGGTATCTAGTAGAAAGTCCCAGATGCCAGGAAAGCATGAGGATTCCAGGATTTAAGAGGGAGGACTTTAGCTGAAAGGTGTAGCAAAGAGAATAGAAAACCTGTAGAGAACATATCCAGAGGTATGGTATGGCCCCTTGGTGAGAGGTGGGGCCACCCACCCATTTCAAAAATATTAAACTAGAATTGCCCCTGTATACAGGAAATGCAGAGTAGAGCAGAGACTGAAGAAAGGCCATTCAGAGACTGCCACACCTAGGGATGCATGCCATCTGCAGATACCAAATCCAGACACCATTACTGATGCAAAGAAGCACTTGGCGAGAGGAGCCTGACCAGAGCCTGACCAATATAGATTGGATGCTTGCAGCTAACCATTGGAATGAGCACAGGGACTCCAGTGGAGGATTTAGAGTGATGACTGAAGAGGCTTAAGGGATTTGAAACCCCATAGGAAGAGGAATATTATCAACCAACCAGAAGCCCCAGTTTCAGTAAACCAGTATGCAGTTTAACAAAAAAAACAGTGAAGAGAACATTTTCAAGAACTCAATGTTTCACAAAGCCTTGAGATTATCAAGTAGTAGATATACTATGTTCTAGCTATAGACAAGCACTGGTAATAAATTTTCACATATGAAGAAAGTTTAGTAAGAGATAACGAATACAACCAATATAAAGATGATTACAATAATGTATTATAATAAGATACATGAATCTCTTTCTAGTAATGAAGTTCACTGTCTGTATTTGTTCCTCTGAGAATAATTTCAGACTTTCCTCTGGACTCTACCTGTTGCAATATATATATATAAGTGTGTGTGTGTGTGTGTGTGTGTGTGTGTGTGTTTGCATGTATAAGTATGTACGTGTATATGTGTGTGTGTGTAGTTGCCTATGGGTCAGAAAGATTTAAGGAGACACTTGAGTGAATAAAAAGATAAACAACCTTATGATAAAGTTTAAAACAATT
>NW_018393513.1:17898-20651 GCF_900095145.1 Mus pahari | reverse complement strand
TTTACATTTCAAATGTTATCCCCTTTCCTGGTTTCCCCCCTTCCAGAAACCTCCTATCCCATCCCTCCTCCCCCTGCTTCTATAGGTCTATTCCTCCCCCCACCCACCCACTCCTGCCTCCCTTCCCCAAATTTCTCTACACTGGGGAATCTTTAAGGCACATAGGACCAAGGACCTCTCTTCCCATTGATGCTGACAAGGCCATCTTCTGCTACATATGTGCCTGAAGCCATGTGCATTCTTTGGTTGGTGGTTTAATCCCTGGGATCTCTGGGGGAGTGGTTGGTTGGTTGGTTGAAATTGTTTTTCTAATGGAATTGCAAACCACTTCAGCTCCTTTAGTCCTTTCTCTAACTCCTCCATTGAAGGTCCCTATGCTCTGTCCAATGGTTGGCTGTGAGCATCTGCCTCTGTATTTGTAAGGTTCAGACAGGGCCTCTCAGACAACAGCTGTATTAGTCTTCTCTCAGCAAGCATTTCTTGACATCCACATNAGTGTCAGGGTTTGGTGACTGTGTATGGGATGAAGCCCCAGGTGGGAAAGTCTCTGGATAGCCTTTCCTTCAGTCACTTCTCTACATTTTGTCTCCATATTTGAAGCCTTGAATATTTTGTTTCCCTTTCTAAGACTGAAGCACCCAAACTTTGGTCTTCCTTCTCCTTGAGCTTCATGTGGTCTGTGAGTTGTATCTTGGGTATTCTAAGCTAACAACCACTTATCAGTGACTGTATTCCATGTGTGCTCTTTTGTAATTGGATTACCTCACTCGGGATGATATTTTCTAGTTCCATCCATTTGCCTAAGAATTACATGAATTCATCATTCTTATTGGCTGAGTAGTTCTCCATGTGTAAATGTACCTCATTTTCTGTATCCATTCCTCTGTTGAAGGACATCTGTGTTCTTTCCAGCTTCTGGCTATTATAAATAAGGCTGCTATGAACATAGTGGAACATGTGTCCTTTTTATATGTTGGAGCATTTTTGGATTTATGCTCAGGAGTGGTATAAGCTGGGTCCTCAGGTAATACTATCAACAGATTTCTGAGGAACTTACTCCTGGCAGGTTAGATTTTATGAGAAAATCTGAGTGTTTTTCAAGTCCTAACAATTGCAGCTCTGCAAAGTATTGCAGAAGATAAGAAGCTGTTCAATAGCTTCATGTGGTTCTATTTACTTTTAATTGAAGTCTTTAAAAGAGAGGAGTAAGGGCTGGAGAGATGACTCAGGGATTAAGAGGACTTATTGCTGAATAATATTCCACTGTGTAAATTGACCCCATTTTCTTTTCTCATTCTTCAGTTGAGAGACATCTATATTGCTTCCAGTTTCTGGCTATTATGAAAAAAGCTGCTATGAACATTTAAAAAAGAAATCCTAAATAAAAATAATTAAAATAGTGTAAATGTATGCTTTGAAGTTTTACAGAAGAACAGGGTCTAGATGTGAAAGAGTAACTGATCATAAACCTTCATTAGCTTGTTCTTAAAAATTGGTGCTAGCCTTAGATGAGTTTTGTATTTTGATGTACCTAATGATCATCATATTCATTCTACCTGGCTGTTTTATTGAAAACACGTTTTTCAAAGTTGTAATACTTGGATGATTTTGTATTTTGATATATCTAAAGATTATCACTCTGTACATTCTGTTTCAGGGCTTCACTGTACATAGCTTTTTAAAGTTATAACACCTATTTCTCTATGTATAAAAACCCTTGTTTGAGAGTTGAAAAATACACTCAGATTCAAGGTGCTTTTGTTTGTTTCTGTTTGTCACAGCTGAATCCTTAATAACCTGCCTCGAGAACCTATATCTCAGGAATCCCCACACCCTACTGTGGAGGTCCATGCACCAGATGAATTTGAGAATTGCTCTTTCTATCTACATGAAAAATCAAGTTGGAGTTTTTTGGGGGATTACATTGAATCTGTTTATTGCTTTTGGCAATATGGCCATTTTTCCTATGTTAATCTGGCCAATCCATGAGCATGGGAGATTTTTCCATCTTCTGACATCTTCTTCGATTTCTTTCTTCAAAGACTTGAAGTTCTTTNTATACAGATCTTTCAGTTGTTTGGTTAGAGTCATACCTATATACTATATATTGTTTGTGACTATTGTGAAGGGTGTTGTCTCCCCAATTTCTTTCTCAGTCTGTTTTCCTTTGAGTATAGGAAGGCTACTGATTTTTTTTCGTTAGTTTTCTATCAGGCCAGATTGCTGAACTTGTTCATCAGCTGTAGGAGTTCTCCAACACCAGTTTATCAGCTGCTGGAGTTTTGAAGTTCACTTAATTATATTATCATATCATTTATAAAGAGTTATATATGAACATCTTCCTTTCCAAATTAGATCCCATTGATCTCTTTTTGATCTCTAATTTTTGTAACTGTAACTTCACGTTGTATATTGAATACATAGGGAGAGTCTGAAAGCCTTGGCTAGTTCCAGATTTTATTGAGATTGCTTCAAGTTTCTCTCCATTTAGTTTGATGTTCGCTACTGCTTTGCTGTATGTTACTTTTAATATGTTTAGATATGGGCCCTGAGTTCCTAATATTTCCAAGAATTTTAACATGAAGTGATGTTGAATTTTGTCAAATGCATTTTATGACTGTAATGAAATTATCATGGGGATTTTTGGTTTATGTAGTGGGTTATGCTGATTGATTTCCTTGTATTGATCCACCCTGCATCCCTGGGATGAAGCCCATTTGATCATGCTGAATGATCTATTTGATGTGTTCTTG
>NW_018393513.1:10302-16698 GCF_900095145.1 Mus pahari | reverse complement strand
TGCTTCCTGTTATTTTTATATTTGTGTGGCTATCTTCTATTTTGTTTGTTAAAAGATTACTTTCTTGCTTTTTCTAGGGTATAGTCTCCTTCCTTGTGTTGGCATTTTCCATCTATTATCCTTTGTTGAGATGAATTTGAGAAAATATACTGTGTAAATTTGGTTTTGTCATGGAATATCTTGCTTTCTTCATTTATGGTAAGTGATAGATTTGTTGGGTATTGTAGGGTAGCCTCCTATTTGTGTTCTCTTAGGGTCTGTATGAGATATGCCCAGGATCGTCTACCTTTCATAGTCTCTGTTGATAAACCTGGTGTAATACTGATAGGTCTGCCTTTATAGGTCTGCCTTGAACTTTTTCCCTTACTGCTTTTATATTCTTTCCTCGTTTTGTGCATTTGGTGTTTTGACTATTATGTGACAGGAGGACTTTTGTTTCTGGTACAATCTATTTGGAGTTCTCCAGAATTATTTATGTTCATGGGCGTCTTTTTCTTTTGATCAGGGATGTTTTCTTCTATAATTTTGTTGAAGATATTTACTGGATTTTTAATTATGGAGTTTTCCCTCTCTTCTATACCTACTATCCTTAGGTTTGGTCTTCTNATTGTATCCTGTATTTCCTGGATGATTATAGGCAGTTTTGCATTTTGCAAGTTTTTGACTGTTGTGTTAATTTTTTTTTTCTGATATCTTCTGCACCTGAGATTCTCTCTTCTATCTCTTGTATTCTGTTGGTGATGTTTACGTCTATGACTCCTGATCTCTTTTCTAGGTTTTCTATCTCCAGGATTGTCTCCCTTTGTGAATTCTTAATGTTTCTATTTCCATTTTTAGATCCTGGATGGATTTGTTCAGTCACTTCACCAGTTTCATTGTGTTTTCCTGTAATTCTTTGACAGATTTTTGTGTTTCTTCTTTTAGGGCTTCAACCTGTTTCCTGGGTTCTCTTATATTTCTTTAAGAGTGTCTGATAAGCAGAAAACTTTGATGAGGAAATGAGTCAAGCCTCTTCACGATATTTTTAAGGTCCTGATTAGGATATGAGTCCCACTGATTTTAAACTAAACTAATTCAGTAGTGTCTTACTTCAGGAAGATTGCCCAGAGTCCCACAGTTATTATTTGTTTTCTCATTTATAAATATTTATTATAGTAAAGATTCAAGAAATGCAACACTAAAAGGGAATCATTTCTTGTTCTTAGTCTCAAAATAATATCTTTCAATAGGTAAAATAGAAAGACAGTTACTGTATGATTTTTGAGATATTATAAACAATCAGGAAATATCTAATCTCTTTTAAAATCAATAACAGTGTTTAGCATGTAAGCCTATACACATTAGTGAATAATTTTCTATAATTGTGAACATGATTCTAGAATATTTTCTTATATTAAGTGTTAAACCAACTTGACTATAATTAAATATGATTCAGTCATGGAATTTTATACTTTTCAGATTTTTGANTATAATTTCACACCAATATGACACTGGATAGCCACCATCCTCTTACATTGTTCTTGTCCTTTCTATTCTCAAGGTCATAGAAAATTGTAATATTATCTAAGAATATTCTCTATTTTCTGGTATCAACATTTCCTGGAGTACTTTGTAGTATTCACTGCTCAATTTGATAAGCCTGGAGTTTCCTTCTCCCTCTCCCTGTTGTGGGTACATCATCAGATCTTATTTGATATGATTATACAATTCAAGCAGCTTTTTCAAGGAACAGCATACATCCAATTTGGCCTTGCTTCTATTATTTAGCTGTTCAGACTAACAAACCATAGTGGGGAGTTTATACAGACTACAAACACAAGCAGGCACACACACACACACACACACACACACACACACACACAAACTTGAATCCCATTATCAGATTATCCTAGGATGTACACCAAATATGCCATCAAAATGTTGATCTTCTTAAGAATCCATAGAACCACACTCCTCCCNACCATAAAACAAAGCAAACCCTAATACCAAGATCAGTACTCTGAGTTCCAGCTTCTTTCAGACTTTNGTTCAATGAGTCTACACAAAATTAACAGTTCTAGGTCTTCAAGAATCATCACATTGANCTTCCCCNGTTCCTACACTATTGAGACACCTGTCTGAAGTTAAACCACTGATACAAAACAGTGATTTCATTATTAATTTCTTTATTTTCAAATAAAAAAAACTTGATTCCATTAACTCAGGTATGCACTTACAAAGAATACTTTTGAGTGGTCCACATTCTACCTTGAATCATACTACTTGAGAAGTGAAAACTGTTTCACTTCTCATTGGCACTAAATTTGGTCAAGCAGCAAGTTCGAACTCTTATTCAAATAAACTGAAAGGGTATCCTTAAGTGTCTATTGTACATGGCTTTGCATGTGGTATAAAGAATGATCACAGAATTATTCACTTTCTACTTCTGACAAAAATCTAGGCAGAAAATCTTCAAAACAAAACAGGTCCCATGAGATGTAAAGTTAGACTATAGATACAGAAACTGAAAGCATTAATCCTATCTAGAAGCATGGTTAATAGATTGTCTTTTAGCCTTGGCTCTCAGGGCAGAGTAGAAGTTTAGTGTCGAAGACAAAGAAGGGGAAGAAATGATATCACCCATCAAATGAAAGAGTGAATGGAGTAATGTGGCATGCTAGTGAAGAGGGCAGCCACCTAAAGGGAGATAGCTTCCTGACTCTTTTTGGCAAGGTGTTCAGCCTTCCAGGCTTGAGTAGCTTCTTTTGTGACATGGGGGTAGTAATATTTTCCAGCTCTTGACACAGTTGAAATGAGATGATACCTGTAAATTGTATCACATAATATTGATTACAAGAAAACTCTCAATGGCTAACTTTAAAATATACTAAAACTTATTTTAAAAACAAAACATATAAATTTATTTTAATTACTCAAAATTGGATGACATGAAAAGGAGATCAATAGATGAGGTACTGCCCCCCAATAGAGAGGGCCCAATTCAGGATCCATCAGGGTAAATTATAGATTTTTGTATCCAGACACTCAAGGAGACTACCTGGAATGTGGAGATACTCAGCTGGTGCACACAGAGATATATGTAAATAAACACACACACACACACACACACACACACACACACAGAGCTGGAAACTCACAGCTAAGTGTATCATAAGAGGTAAACTGAAATCAAAAATTGTAGAGGGACAAGAAGGGACAAACATTTACATTCAACTGATCATTTATAAAAGGCTTCTTTCTGCACATGTACTTTCATTCTCTGGCCTCATTTGCCAATTTTTATATCATTGTAAGGTAGTCATATATAAATTGAAACAATGTATTGTTATTAAATTTTTATACTGCATTATTGTAAAAATAAGAGATTTGACAAGAATCAAAAGGCACATGTGGCCTTTAATTTTTACATAGTTTTATCATGAGAAGATGAGTAAGTACTGAGGTGAATGATATTTTAATATGACCAAGGCCATGTAGAGGATGCCAAGTACTTTGAGCCATGGGACAGTAGCTAAAACAATTATTCTGGCTCAGAAGCAGTGAGAAATATTTCTCAGGATGCCAAGTATGTGTTTATGAACAACTGATCTCTGTGTGCACAGACTAGCACCTGCAGCTTCCACCTTGCACATGTTTAGAGCCTGAGATTGCTCACTAAAGGAGACTTCTTACAAGATGAGTTTCCCCAACCCCTGCTATAGCTAGTAATGATACTGATGGCCTACGTTGCATAGGCATTGGTGCAGGATTCAACTTGACGACAGCTTCACTGTATATATATATATATATATATATATATATATATATATATATATATATATATATATATGTCTGCTTATCTGGCTTTTCTACCTTCTCTCACCAACATTAGTCAGAGTTCAAGGATCAAAATCATAAAGGACAACACACACCAGCCACACTTTTCATAGACAAAACCCAACTGAACAGCTATGCTACTAATATTCAGTTAAGAGGGAACCACAACATTTCTCCTGATTTCAGAGGAACCATAGAAAATGTACCATGATACAGAAAGGGCATGTATGATGTATTCAGTACCTTAACTGTACAGGGGCAAAGCCAATCCATTTATGTACCAGTAGTTGCCTAAAGTACCTAAAATTTGAGAGAGATTTTTTCAAAATTCCTCCTTTACTTTAAAAAAAAAACTATTCTCCCCAAATTACTGAGAACTGTTTTGTTTTTCTTTCCATATGTACTTTATTGACTTGGCAATAGCCTACAGTTCATTTCTCACATACTTTTTAGGGAAAAGGTCAGAAATCTTTAGGTCCAGCATTCAGAGGACAGAAATGTGAGGATCTCTGAGAAACCCTCTCTTTGAATTAGGAAGAGCGTGATACACACACACACACACACACACACACACAGAGAGAGAGAGAGAGAGAGAGAGAGAGAGAGAGAGAGAGAGAGAGAGAGAGAGATCAATGATAGCCTTGTAATATCTGATAAACTGTGGCTGACCAAATGCTGTGATCCACTATGAGTTCACCATGGTGGATATGAAGCTTTCTTCTTAGAATCCCCAACAGAGATTGCTATCACTATATGAGGGTCATGAGCTTTCCCTAAATCCATTCAACCTTTGAATGCTCTTTAACTGTGTTGGCAAGCGTATGGTAGGCTCAGCTGTTACCCTTGTTTATGGGCAAAGACATGTCTGGAGAGAACCATTCCTATTCCTAGGGGACAACTTGATTATTGCCAGTGCCCTTAGAGATCTACCAGAATGAAGAACAGCAAGGGACAATGGAGGAACATACAGTCACATCTCAGACCCAGGAGACTGTGTTTACTAACAATTTTACACTTACAATCTTTTAGGAGAATGGTTGATCTTCCCCTATCTATTCTGAGGTTCTTAAAGACCCAAGCAATGTTAGGATTGGTTTCACTTCAGGAAATAGACCCTAAATACCATCATATAGAGCTTGCTTACTAACAAAATGTTTGGGACACTTTTTCACTAGAATATCATGCAGGCATGTCATTATAGTAGATACATGTGTTTGTAACTGGATGTGTGTTTATCCCTTCCCCCTGTTTAGTATGCAGATTACATTCTAGTACCAGTATCAGTAAATCATGTAGTTATGCACAAGCTTGAATTTTTAGTACTTAGTGAGATTTATATCAGCTATCTGATTGCCAGGCTTGATTATGTACTGAATTTCCAGGAAAAGAATGACTTGTGTATTGGCATTTGAAAAAAGGAAATAGAAATGGGTTATAAGAGAAGGCTAAGGGTGTCTGCAGGAATGGGGAAAGACGGATCCACTGCAATATTAGCCAAAGGCTCCATTCAATCTACCATACCCTGTTGTCCTGTTCTAGTTCGGTTTGTTATTGTAGTAGTGAACACTATAACAAGGGGCAAATGAAAGAAAAGTGTTTATTTGGCTTACTGTTTCAGATTGTCATTGAGATAAACCAGTGTAGCAACATGAAAATACAGAAAGAATAAGAGACCACAGGAATGCCCCTTACTGTATTGCTCTCGCTGAATTACTCAGCTACCAATNTTAATCATTCTACACAAACTTATATAAAGATGACATATTCTATGGTGACCTGGGCTCTCCTAAATCAATTAACCATCATTATATAGCCAAAAAGCAATCTGATGGTGGCAATTTCTTGATTGTAATTCACTCCTCACAGGTGCCAATAGTTTTTCTCAAGTTAGCAAAATTACCCAGGATATACCATGTCTATAGTGGGCATCATTCTTTTACTGTAAGTATTCCTCTTAATGAAACACCTTCCTGCTTTTAAAGAATCTCTTTACCTATAAGACCTCATTGTTATGTCTCAGGCATGACAATCTCCCTGTGTACTCTTCTTTCCTCTCATGGAGTGATTTGGCTCATAATGATTCAAGAGCCTCTGTCCTAAGGAAGTGCATTTCCAAGGGGTAATTCATGTTACCAGTATTTCCAAACAAACCAATGGCGTGCCCTCTTTTATAGCAATGTCAACCCAGTCACACGGTCATTTTAGTGTCAAATAAAATGAAAATTTTCTTCTAATAAGAAGCCTCATGGGGCAAAGAAAATTCTGAAAGACATTGTTATACACAAAGCGGAGTGACATAGAGCAAGAGATGACCTAAACTCAAAATCCTCCTTAATTAAACAAGCACACAGGAAACATGAAACTAAGTGCACTGTTGATTTCCCTACTCATTCAGAGAGTTCTGCATAGGAAACAATGTGATGATGACTGTGTCCATGCATACATTGTCCTGGCATAAGAATTAGCTGGTATTCCATCATTAACTGGGATTCAAACTGGTCAAAACCTGAACAATTATCCTGGGAAATGTAAGGGAATGTAATGTCTGATAAGCTGTGATCCAATATGAGTTCACCATGG
>NW_018393513.1:6622-9011 GCF_900095145.1 Mus pahari | reverse complement strand
ATGCTGTGGGTGATAAACATAAGTTGCCAAGGGGTATCCTTGGCAACAAAATAGTAATTATCTCAAAACAGCTGCCCTCTGGGACGAAAGGGAGGCGAGGCATCATTCTGAGGCATTCTGGAAAAGTCTGGACTGAGCCCAGAAGCTCAGTAGGGATACTCATGTTGATACCTCTGAGGAGTGGTTCCTAACCAGTGAGACATTTTATTAGATGAAGCCAAACTCTGAATAGTGTGCTGGGGGAGAACTCCTGAGAATCAGAATATACACAAATACAGGTCAGCAATACCTTGAAAATATAAGGAAGATTATATGAGGCCCACATACATTGGAACATGAAGACTCTGTAAGCAAATGGCACATTGACAACACTTGGTCAAGACAAGAGTGTCACTAAGGGTGACTTATGAATATTGAGCCATCTATGGGGAAATGAGCAGAGACTCCTAGTTCTCCAGTGATTTAGAAATAAGATCCTTTCTTTGGGAAACTCTGTAGATGGTGGGAGATGGAATATCCTTAACCAACCACTAAGAAATCTTTCAATAATCAGGTAGAAGAAGTCAATGTACTTCACAGAGAGATCCACTGGGGTGACTGATCATTGTAAGGATTTCATGTGAAAAACAAATGTTCTTTAGGGTAGCAATAAGAAGAGAACTTGTGAAAGAATTGTTTTTAAAATGGGAAGTGATTTCTTTCACTAGTATATTTTTATTCATTATAGAAATNGAAGCCAATTCTCATATTAAATGAGATAATATAGAGAAATATGAAAAAGTTAAAGCTTTGCCCAAAATATAGCCCTTTATTGTGTTGTGTAAGCAGTTGATTGTTACTGGACATGAACATGGAAACACAAAGCTGACTGACTCTAAAACCATAGGAAAGAGTATAGCTCACCTCTTTTGACTTCTTGCTCACAGTAACCACTATTTTGCCTATTAAAGGTACTGGAGATGTGAAGTAGAAAATACAGGTAAATTTTAGAAACTGGGAATGTAATTTTATATGTTTTTTTTCTCTTGAACTGTATAGGGTATTGCTTGTAAATGCACTCAGGAATATGATCTACAGGACCTTTGTAGCACAGTACGTGACTAATTTATAGCTGATTCTAAGTTTTCTATTTAATAATTTTAGTTTTCCATTAGTTTCTATAAGTAAAACTAATGCATAAAGAATTTTTAAATATTTTTATTCATTCACTTTAAATCCCAACATCATGTCCCCCTTCTCCTCCCAATGCTCCTCACACTGATCTTTTCCACATTGCCTGCTCCCTTTTTAAAAAGAAGAACCCCTGGGGTCATCTTCTTACAAGATCCCTCCAAGTCCTTTTAGCCCACCCCATTCCCACAACCACACATCAAGTCATTGTAGGATTAGGCATATCCTTTTGCACTGAAGTCTATCAAGGTTGCTAAATTAGTGAAACAAGGTGCAGAGGATGGTGACAGATTCAGAGTCAGCCTGAACTTCAGATGTTGGCAACCCATGCAGGGCTGTGGGTGTGTGGGAAAGAGGGGGTAAAAAGAGAGCCCGCTACCAAACAGAGTTCAAGTGCTCTGGGCAGGTGGACATGGGAGGACTGCTGGACAACTTTGCACATGGCCCCAGGTGGGCATCTGGCAGTGTTAGGACACTGACCTCACAGTACAGGTGGTGGACAAGGGGTAGCCATGCTGGAGATTCTCAGTCTCCAGCATGTTAAGCTGGACATGGCAGAAGATCTGAGAAGAGAATAGGCAACCCTCAGCCCCAGAGATATTGGAAGAGAGCACAGGAAGTGAAGGGGCACTAGGTGGTTCCCACATAGGTGATAATCCTTCAGAGACAGTCTATGGTTTATCTTTATTGTAGATAGGCAGGGGAAAAGAGAAAAAGTAGAAAGAGAGAGACCAGCTTTGGCCACATAGAGTGAGGGGGAAAGGGAAGAGAGAGAGAAGGAGGGCTAGAGAGTAAGAACACTTAGAGAGAGTGAGGAGGGTCCAAATAGCCCCTCTTATAGTGGGCTTGCTATTTTGCTGTTGCTAGGTAACTGTGAGGAGGAGAAAAGCCAGAAGGTCAGAAGCTTGGGACATCTTCTACTTGATTGTTAGCCAAGTGCTTCTCCTGTGGAAGCTGTGGAGGTGGTAACTTTAACAGGAGCCAGGGGTCCAAGAGACATGAAGGAATGCCTTCCGTCCCATGTAGGTTGAAATTACCGACCGCCAGATCTAGACCTCAGTTCTACTGGAGACCAGGCTGTCTGTGCATAGCCCATTGCCCCACAGACCCACATGAAGACCAAGCTTCACTGCTGCTATGGACAACCAAGGTCCAGGTTATGCTCTTTGTTTCTTTGGTGTTTCAGTCTCTTGGCGTCAACACTACTGCCAGAAAAAAT
>NW_018393513.1:4613-6121 GCF_900095145.1 Mus pahari | reverse complement strand
AAAGTCCAAGGAGTTGGCTGCAGTGATATTTGATGAAGCTGCCAATGCCAAACAAGAGAGTAGAGTTTCCATAACTTAAAATAACTTTCAAACTGAATACCATGATTCTGTTGTTATTTATGATTGCAAAGCGTATAGGATAACCATATAATCCTCTCAGAGGATTGCTCAGCTCCTCTTCCATATCCATAAATTGCAACTGATTGCAACATGTGTGTCTATGACATGAACTTATTTAGTCAGGAGAAGCAAGCAGGTTAAGCACTCACACACTCCAATACTCCATCAAGGTGCTTCCTTAAAACCTGTGTCATTTCAGCACTTTTATTACCCTCAAGATCACCACATGAAAATGGCTAGCATAAAGAAGTGCTTGATTCNAGAATTAACTGTATTTTCATGGGTTGAATTATATGCTCCATATGAAGACCAGAATATGACTTGCCGGTTGCTGCACAAATTTAATTTGACTGGATATGTAAAAGCTGAAAATCATTATATTGTTATTGGAGGACAATTTCCTCTTCACTATAGGACAATCCCAACAAGTGACTCTGATGAGGAACCAGAATCACACATGTGTGGGGGTAAGCCATTTTTTTTTTCACAAAAATTTGAGTAGCCAGAAAAGAGTGGATACCTTAGAGCCTAAATTTCAGTCGAAGTTCTCACTCTGGTACTGACTTTACCTGAGTTTATAGGGGGAGTGGTTTTCTATGGCAGGTTCTCAGAACGTTGCTTCTTAGAGATTCTCTTGGACCAACAGAAGCAGTATCTAAAAGCTTGTTAGGAATATAGAACCAGAGTATGCAAACCACATCAGCAGAAGAGAATCTACACATTCAGAAGACCTCTGGTGGTGTGTGTCAACACTGAGGTTTGAGAAACACAGGGGCTGCACAGTGTGCTGCAGCTTCACTGTTGTTATAAGCTCAAGTTCAAGTGTGCAGTCAGGAATTCTGCTTTGTTTCTGAGGAAATGTTCCTAATAGTTTTCTGACTTACGGGAAAAATTCTGTCCATACTGCTGTCTCCTGCAAGATACCTTATCAAAAAAAAAAAAAAAAAAAAAAATGGAATTCCTAATACTAAATTTAGCAATTATTATCAGAAAAAGAAATGTGGGATAATTCAAATATCTGCTAATACATGTATCTTACATACATACATATGCCAGTTAAATATAAAAATAATGTCAGAAATTAAGAGAAAACATAAACAATAACCTACAATTCCATTTGCATCACAAAACCGCATTTTTACTTTTTCATACCCATTTTACTGTCCTTTGAAAATCAATCTTTGATTTTCAATAGTATGAAGTTAGCACATGAAATAATTATATTGGACATTGTAAATTACACAGCAAAATTTTCCAAAATACTGTGTGGTCATTATAGCTCTTTTGTCTGTTTCTTACATCATTATATCTATATTAATTACCACTCATTTCCTTTTATACATGTTATTATTGGAAGGAGCAATTTTCGGTATGGTTGCTAACAAAGT
>NW_018393513.1:0-4583 GCF_900095145.1 Mus pahari | reverse complement strand
TCTCTATCATAATGTCCCACAATAAATTTCCATGATTTGAATTACTTGATTAATTTTCAATATTTACTAGAATGTTGAAAGTTTATTCTCAACAAAAGTTCAATGGGAAATGCATTAATAACGTGTTATTGATATTGTTTTCTTTTGCTTTATAGAGATAGTTCTTGCCATTAATCCTAGGGTGTCAGTAAATTACAATATAGACTAGGCTCACATTGAAATTGTACAATTTCTCCTTATTCTGCCTTCTGCTGTGATTACAATTATGTACATCATATCCTAGGTTATCAAATATTTCAATATAAACTATTTGCCTCCTTGGAATAATTTTGAGGGTCTGGAAATATGGATCAGTCGTTAAGACCACTAGTTGCTCTTCCAGAGGTCAATGGTTCAATTCCCTGTACCCACATTGAGCACAAAACTGTCTGTAACATCCTTATAAAACATACATGAAGGCAAAACACCCAAGCACATAAAATAATTCAATTATAAAAATGAATTAACTTTGTACGTCCTATGATAGAAATGTGTGAGAAGTAAAAATGCCCTCCGGAAAAACTAACATCATCAATAATTTTTAGGGACCTGCTTAATATTTATAATTATGATTTGTTGGAATACTCTTTATTTTTATAATTTTAACATATTCCTTTGAATTAATTCTATATAATTCATTTCACAATTAGCATTCCACAGCCCCCTTATTCACATCCAAATCCAATGTCCTCAAAGTGTTTCACACTTTCTTCATGTAACACAAATTCTCCTACTGCTGGAATGCCATTCACTACTCTCTCTATGGAGAACTCAGAAGCAGGTATGAATCTAATAAAATGTTAAATTCATTGTCATCATATACTTAGCAGTAACTACTTCATGAATTCAAGATGGGGTTTGGAGAAATTTAATTTAGAAATCAACAACTTTTGCAAAATAATTTCAGGTAATCATGGGTTGAATTACATAAAAGAAGAAGGTTTATATTATTCTGAAAATATTACAATGAAATGATACACATAAGCATTCTTTGGTAAAGGTACACATAAGTTCAAAAAAAATGTTCAAAGAAAACTGATACATAGTGTGTAATAGTACTGTGGGAATCATAATAGAAACCAATGAATGAAGAAAACTCTCCTTAAACCTCCCCTATTTACTTTAAGATGTATTCCTTGTTAATTGTTAAGTGGGCCCCATCCTTTCCATGCAGTTTTAAGCATTGTAAGATGCCTACTGCCCATTTCAATGCCTGTTCTAGTTACACTACTGTAAAATCTACCTAACAATGATTTTTAAAATTAGAAAATGTGGATGTTCCAACATGTAATAAGGACACATTCTCCACTTAGTTCATAGCAGCCTTATTTATAATAGCCAGGAGCTGGAAAGAACCCAGATGTTCTTCAACAGAAGAATGGATACAGAAATGTGGTGCATTTACATAATGGAGTACTACTCAGCTATTACAAATGATTAATTCATGAAATTCTTATCCAAATGGATAGAACTAGAAAATAACATCCTGAGTGAGGTAACCCAATCCCAAAAGAACGCACATGATATGCACTCACTAATAAGTGGATATTCAGCNAAAAGCTCCAAATAACTAAGGTACAATTCACGGACCACATGAAGTTCAAGAAGAAAGAAGATCAAAGTGAGGATGCTTTGGTCCTTCTTAGAAGGAGAACAAAATACTCACAGGAGTAAATATGGAGATAAAGTGTAGAGCAGAGACTGAAGGAAAGGCCATTCAGAGACTGTCTCACCTAAGGATTCTTCCCATATACAATTACCACACCCAGACACTATTGAGGATACCAAGAAGTGCACGTTGAAAGTAGCTTGATATGCCTGTCTACTGAGAAGCCCTGATAGAGCCTTACAAATACAGAGACTGGCTCTATAAATAACCTCTCCCTACTGGAGGGCATTTCATCTAAGGTCCCTCCTTTTAATTCATGGTAGTCTCTCAGTTCCAAGGTCTCTGGTGCATTCTGGGGCATTGCTCCAACCTCCTAATTCCTGAGGTTGACTTTTACATTCTTTCTGCTAGCCCTCAGGGCTTCAGTCCTTCCCTCACTGAATACCAGATCAGGCTCCCCTTTCCCCACACCCTGACCACTTCTGCTCCCAGGTCCCTCCCTTCCCACTTATGATTGCTTTCTTCTCTCTCAAGTGGGACAAAGGTGTCCTCATTTAGACACTTTAGCTTGTTGAGCTTTATGAGTTCTGTGGATTGTATATTTGGTATTCTGTACTTTTATTTTTATTCTCTTTTGGCTAATATCCACTTATTAGTGCGTACATACCATGCATGCCCTTTTGGGTCTGAATTACCTCACTCAGGATGATATTTTCTAGTTCCATCCATTTGCCTGCAAAACTCATGATGTACTCATTCTTAATAACTGAGTAGTATTCCTTTGTTTAAATGAACCACATTTTCTGTATCCATTCTTCTGTCATGGGACATCTAGGTTGTTTCCAGCTTCTGGCTATCACAAATATGGCCACAACCTCCAGCAGGAAGACAAGACATCAAATGAGGAATGGGGTTGCCATCCCACAGTCACATCTCTGACCCATAATTGTTCCTGTCTGAAAGAATTACAGGGATGGAATTGGAGAGGAGCCCAAGGAAAAGAAGGTCCAGAGACAGGCTCAAAGTGGGATCCAGCTCAAGGGGAGGTCTCAAGGCCTGACATTATTTCTGAGGCTATGGAGCACTCACAAAAAAGGATGTATCATGACTGCCCTCTGAAAGACCCAAGAAGCAGTTGAAATAATCAGATGCAGATATTGTCACCCACCAATGGACAGAATCAGGTAACCCCTGTTGTTGAATTAGGGAAGGTTGAAAGAAGCTGAGGAGGGCAGTCTTATAGGACGACAGACAATCTCAATTAAACTGGACCCCTGAGATCTCTCAAACACTGGACCACTGACCAAGCAGCATACAGCAGCTGATATGAGGCCCCTAACACACATACAGTAGAGGACTTCAGGGTCTGTGTTCATTCAGAAATGATGCATCTAACCCTCAAAAGACTGAAAGCCCCAGGGAATTTAGAAGTAACTTGGGATTGGGTGGGGCATCCACATGGAGAAAGGGTGGGATGGGGAGGAGGTGTGGGATGTGTAGCAGTTGGAGAGTGAATGCAGGAGGCAGGGGGGACAGCAATGGAATATGGAGTATAAAACATAAATTAAAAATCAAATTAATTTAAAAAATACAGAGATTGATGATCATAGCCAACCATTGGACTGAACACAGGGTCCCCAATTGAGGAGTTAGGAAAAGGACTGTAGGAGTTGAAGGGGATTGCAACCCCACAGGTAGAACAACAATATCAATCAACTAGTCCCCCCCCCCCCCAGAGCTCTGAGGGAGTAAGTCATCAACAAAGGAGAACACATGGCTCTCCAGCTGCTTAGTTGCAGAGGATGGCCTTGTTATGCATCAATGGGAGGAGAGGACCTTGGTCTTATGAAGACTCCATAGATAACCCAGTGCAGGGGAATTGAGGTTGGGAGGAGGGATTTGGTGGGGGGAACACCCTCATAGAAGCATGGGGAGGGAGGATGGGATAGGAAGTTTCAGAGGGGGGATAGGAAAGGGGATAACATTTGAAATGTAAATAAAGAAAATATCCGATAAGAAAATTTTTCAAAAAATTAAAAAGAAAAATATTTAAAAATAAAAATAAGAATCCCGCACGGGACCTGAGATAGCACTAGGGAAGCAGACAACCTGCTTGACCAGGGGCACAAGCCCCTTCCAGTCTGCACCAGCATAGGATCACCTAAGGCACAGATTTCGTGGACACCCCATGGTCCCTAGAGGACTGCCCAGGGGATCTTAGGATCACTGGTGAGTGGAACACAACATCTGCTCCAATCCAATTACACACAGGACCTGAGACAGCACTATGGCAGCAGAGAACCAGCCTGACCAGGGGCACAAGCCCCTTTCCGGTCTGCACCAGCACTGGGTCACTTAGCATGCAGTGTGGGCAGACACCCCCACGGTCCCTAGCGGACTGCCCAAGGGATTTTAGGATCACTGGTGAGTGGAACACAACAGCTGCTCCAACCCAATAGTGATGGGCCTGTGACAGCAAGAACAAGGACACCAGAGACTTTCAAAACCAAAGGCTCAGGTTCCTTTTAATCAGTTCAGGTTTACCTTGGTTTCAAACAGACCAGACAACTCCACGATCCTCAAAGGAGATACCACTTCCACGAACTGTAACACACCCAGGATCCTAGGACAACAGGATCCCAGGATAACAGGAGCTGGGTCCCACTAGTATTTGAATGTCACAGAGGAGCTTGACTGTCAAGAATTCAGACATACCCAGAATCTCAGGTTCACAGGAGCCCTCATTCAAAGAATCACGGAGAAATCTGGACTCTGGGAAGTCATGAATCAACTGGGATTATAGAAAGGAGATGTTCCAATCATATATATTGAGGGCAGCAAGCACTAGAGATAATCAGATGGCAGGAGGTGAGCATAATAACTGAAGCAACAGAAACCAAGGTTACTTGGCATCATCAGAACCAAACTCTCCCAC
>NW_018393512.1:0-6627 GCF_900095145.1 Mus pahari | reverse complement strand
GGCAGCACTCAGAGCTATCAGTTTTCCTCTTAGGACTGTTTTCATTGTGTCCCATAAGTTTGGGTATGTTGTGGCTTCATTTTCATTAAACTCTAAAAATTCTTTAATTTCTTTCTTTATTTCTTCCTTGACCAAGGTATCATTGAGGAGAGTATTGGTCAGTTTTAAAGTGAATGTTGGCTTTCTATTATTTATGCTGTTATTGAAGATCAGCCTTAGTCCGTGGTGATCTGATAGGATGCATGGGATAATTTCAGTATTTTTTTATCTGTCAAGGCCTGTTTTGTGACCGATTATATGGTCAGTTTTGGAGGAGGTACCATGAGGTGCTGAGAAGGTATATCCTTTTGTTTTAGGATAAAATGTTCTGTAGATATATGTTAAATCCATTTGTTTCATAACTTCTGTTAGCGTCCATGTGTCCCTGTTTAGTTTCTGTTACCAGGATCTGTCCATTGGTGAGAATGGGGTGTTGAAGTCTCCAACTATTATTGTGTGATGTGCAATGTGTGCTTTGAGCCTTACTAAAGTTTCTTTAATGAATGTGGCTGCCCTTGCATTTGGAGCATAGATATTTAGAATTGAGAATTCATCTTGGTAGATTTTACCTTCGGTGTGTATGAAGTGCCCCCTCCTTGTCTTTTTTGATAAATTTGGGTTGGAAGTCAATTTTATTTGATATTAGAATGGTACTCCAGCTTGTTTCTTCAGANCATTTGCTTGGAAATTTGTTTTCCAGCCTTTTACTCTAAGGTAGTGTCNGTCTTTGTCCCTGAGGTGGGTTTCCTGTAAGCAGCAAAATGTGGGATCCTGTTTGTATAGCCAGTCTGTTAGTCTATGCCTTTTTATTGGGGACTTGAATCCATTGATGTTAAGAGAAATCAAAGAAAGGTAATTTTTGCTTGTTGCCATTTTTGGGATTCTGTTCTTGTGGCTGTCTTCTTTTGGTTTTGTTGAGGGATTACTTTCTTCCTTTTTCTAGGGTGTAGTTTCTTAGTATTGGTGTTTTCCCTTTATTATCCTTTGAAGGGCTGGATTCGTTGAAAGATATTGTGTGAATTTGGTTTTGGCATGGAATACTTTGGTTTCTCCATCTATGGCAATTGAGAGCTTAGCTGGGTATAGTAGCCTTGGCTGGCATTTGTGTTCTCTTAGGGTCTGTATAACATCTGTCCAGGATCTGGCTTTCATTATCTCTGGTGAGAAATCTGGAGTAATTCTAATAGGCCTGCCTTTATATGTGACTTGACCTTTTTCTCTCACTGCTTTTAATATTCTGTCTTTATATAGTGCATTTGTTGTTCTGATTATTATGTGTCGGGAGGAATTTCTTTTCTGGTCCAGTCTATTAGGGGTTCTGTAGGCTTCTGGAATGTTCACGAGCATCTCTTTCTTAGGTACGGGAAGTTTTCTTCTAAAATTTGGTTGAAGATATTTGATGCCCCTTTAAGTTGAAAATCTTCATTCTCATCAACTTCTATTATCCATAGGTTTGGTCTTCTCATTGTGTCCTGGATTTCCTGGATGTTTTGAGTTAGGATCTTTTTGCATTTTGCATTTTCTTTGATTGTTCTGCCCATGTTCCCTATGGAATCTTCTGTACCTGAGATTCTCTCTTCCATCTCTTATATTCTGTTGCTGATGCTCACATCTATGGTTCCTGATTTCTTTCCTAGGGTTTCTATCTCCAGAGTTGTCTCCCTTTGGGTTTTCTTTATTGTTTCTACTTCCATTTTCAGATCCTTAATGTTTTTGTTCAATTCCATCCCCTGTTTTGTTGTGGTTTCCTGTAATTCTTTAAGGGATTTTTGTGTTTCTTCTAGTTGTTTAGCAGTGTTTTCCTGTAATTCTTTAAGGGATTTTTGTGCCTCCTCTTTAAGGGCTTCTACTTGTTTAGCATTTTTCTCCTGTATTTCTTTGAGTGAGTTATTAATGTCCTTCTTCAAATCTTCTACCGCCATCATGAGATATGATTTTAAATCCACATCTTGCTTTTCAGGAGTGTTGGGGTATCCAGGACTCGCTGTGGTGGGTGTACTGGGTTCTGATGATGCCCAGTGTTCTTGGTTTCTGTTAGTAAGATTCTTATGTTTGCCTTTCGCCATCTAGAAATCTCTGGTGTTAATGTTCAAGCTGTGTCTGGCTGGAGTTTGATCCTCCTGTGAGTCTGTTAGCCTCTGTCAGCACTCCTGGGAATCCAACTCTCCCCTGCATTCCTGTGGTCAGAGCATTCTCTGCAGGCAAACTCTCCTCTCTCACCAGGCAGGTGTCCAGGAGTCTGGAGCTCTGATCCTCCTTCTGAGTCCTGGGGTCAGAGCCCTCCCTGTAGGCCTACTCTCCTCCTGTGATCCCAAGGACCTGCGGTGTGGAAGGTCCTCCAGAGCGCTCTGCTGCCTCCACTGGGGTTCAGAAGAGAGATGGTGGGTGTGGTCCCGACCAGACCGGAACCCCGCCTCTGGGCACGCAGTGTTCCTTTGTCCCTGTTTCTGCAAACCCCTCCTGGATTCTCTGGAGTTGATTGTGTTCCACTGACCTATGATCCTGAGGACCTGCGGTATGGAGAGTCCTCTGGAGCACTCAGCTGCCTCCGCTCTCTATGATTGTTTTTTAAGATTTATTTGTTTATGTATATGAGCACATCTTCAGGCACACCAACAGTGAGCATCAGATCCCATTACAGATGGTTGTAAGCCACCATGTGGTTGCTAGGAATTGAACTCAGGACCTCTGGAAGAGCAGTCAGTGCTCTTAACTACTGTGATTTTACTCAAAATGAAAGTGTCACAGACTCGGGCTTCCAGGCCTACTTTCTTCCAGGCAGAGCTATGGATCAAAGAATTAACTAATGTTTATGATTCTTGGTGTCCGGAAAAATGGCATCAGATTGAAGAACAGAAAGCATTGGCACTACAGCTTCAAAACCAGAGATTGCAGGAGCAGGAACATGAAGTACTTGATTCCGTAGAACTTCACCTTCGTATACCCCTTGAAAAGGATATTCCTGTCACAGCTACCCACCTCCCCACCCCCCAAAAAAAAACAGGAAAAAAGTCACCAACTAACTGGTGGTGAAGACAAATTTCCTGAAATTACAGAGAAAATGAAAAAAGAAATAAAAAATATATTTTATAACAGTAACCAGGATGAAGTCTTCAATGAGGCATTCTGCTTGGCCTTTACAAACAAAGACATTCAGACTCTAAACCATCTAAACTGGCTCAATGATGAGATCGTCAATTTCTACATGATTATGCTAATGGAACGCAGTAAAGAGAAGGGATTTCCAAGCATGCATACATTTAATACTTTTTCTTCACTCAGCTAAAAATAGCTGTTTATCAGGCAGTGAAACACAGGACAGAGAAAGTGGATGCATTTTCTGTTGACATTCTTCTGGTGCCCATTCACTTGGGTGTGCACTGGTGTCTGACTGTTGTAGATTTTAGAAAGAAGAGTTATCACGTACTATGATTCTATGGGTGGAATAAATAATGAGGCCTGCAGGATCCTCTTACAATACCTAAAACAAGAAAGTGTTGACACCAAGGGCGAGACAGCTCTTCAGCAAGAAAAGCTGGGAAATCCCACAGCAGATGAATGGAAGTGACTTTGCTTCTAAATGGCATGTTTGCTTACAAATATGCTGACTGCATTACACAAGATAGACCAATCAACTTCGCACAGCAACACGTGCCATATTTCCAGAAGCAAGAGATCTAGGAGAGCCTCCACCCGAAGTTCTTGTAAACATTGTCTCAGTGAGCAGACACTGAGCGTGTGGGAGACAAACCTTTGCCATCGACAGCCAGAGACCTTGGAAACAACTGCTTCTAACCGCCTGTTCTTGTACAGCCCTTGATCCTGGACCAGACCAGGCAAGATGCATTCACAAGAACATCTGCCTTTCCTTTTGGATCTCAGAGACTATTTTGGCAAAGAAACTTTGGTGCTGTGAAAGGAGTGAGGGAAGAAAAAGGCTGCTTTTCACCTTAGTTCTGCCATTTTCCAAGGGCTCTAGCCTCACTGAGTCCCTCATTAGGAGTCCAGGGAAAACCCTGGAAGAATCTTGGTTTTATATAAATTCTTGTTGCTAGGACTTACCGAGAAGTAGGAAAGGTCGTGGGCAGCAGGTAGGGATAAAAACCACCAGCACATAGAGATACACATGATCACCAAGATGCAGAGCCAGGAATGGAAATATAAATTATACTCTTAACAACCTTAAGTCCCCTCTTCCAGAACCTTCCTTTTTATGTGCCCCTCCATGAAACCAACTGCTTCTCCTCAAAGCTGTCTCCTCACTGTTAGAGACATTCCATTCTGAGCACACTGCACAAGCCCAGGCAGACCCTAAAGTCTCAAGCAGTCCTTTCCTTACAAGCAGGGGTTGCATGTGCGAGCACACACGTGCTGTGAGAGGACACACACAGAAGTATTTTGTGCAGCAGCCAGACCTCAGCTTCTCCGCTGCCTGCTTCTGACCAAGAAGGACCAACTCTCACATCAGAGTTGGATGAATACAGGTCTAGGTGATCTGTTGCTACTTAGTTTAAATATGTATCTAACTATAGAGAATTATATATACATATATACCTATATGTGTGTATACATACTTACATATACACACACAATGTGAAATAAATATTTCACAGGAATATGCTTTTTTCAATTTTTATTAGATATTTTCTTCATTTACATTTCAAATGCTATCCCAAAAGTCCCCTATACTCTCCCCTGCCCTGCCCTGCTCCCCTAACCACCCACTCCCACTTCTTAAAGTTTGTAAGACCAAGGGGCCTCTCTTCCCAACGATGGCTGACTAGACCATCTTCTGCTACATATGCAGCTAGAGACATGAGATCTGAGAGTATTGGTTAGTTCATATTGTTGTTCCACCTATAGGGTTGCAGCCCCCTTCAACTCCTTGGGTACTTTCTCTAGCTCTTCCATTGGGGGCCCTGTGTTCCATCCAATAGATGACTGTGAGCATCCACTTCTGTATTTGCCAAGCACTGGCATAGCCTCATAAGAGACAGCTATATCAGGGTCCTTTCAGCAAAATCTTGCTGGCATGAGCAATAGTGTCTGTGTCTGGTGGCTGATTATGGGATGGATCCCCAGATGGGGTAGTCTCTAGATAGTCCATCCTTTCGTCTTAGCTCCAAACTGTCTCTGTAACTCCTTCCATGGGTATATGCTTCTAAAAGAAAAATAAATAAATAAAAGACTAAATGCATTCACCATTTAGTCTGTAAATTTATTTTCATCTTTCAAATTCCAGCACACAAAGATCCCAGCAAGCCCTGTGTGTTGGGTGTTTGTAGATTTCCTAAGAGTATTTTGAGACCTGGATTAATCTGGTTTAGGAGTAAAGGTTATCAAGGTCAATGCTGTTGTCAGCTGAAGAAAGGATGAAGCTTAGGTTTTTAAGCTGCTCTTTCTTGTTATTTGTAGCACCTCCACCCTCGCCCCCTGCAGAGCTCCTGAAGTGAGATGGTGAGGTGACACAGTGCCAGTGTCCTTTTATACTTAGGTTCCACAACAGGGCCATTCTCTACGTTCTGTATGGTGTAATTTTCTATGCAGTCTTCTCCCTGCTTCCCCTGTCCCCCACTGTGCTCTCTCCTTGGGCTTATTTAAAAATTTTACTCTGTTTTATAACAAGATTGTTCAGTACACTTTTCTATGTTTTACCACAAGTTACAATTTGAAAACAACAACAAAAATTTTTTTTACTACTCCATTGTTAAATTAAATGTTACCTTCTCCACTCTGGCAGTCTGTGCCCCTCTGCCTCCCTCCCTGCATGTTGGGGAATGAGAGCCCTCTGTATATTTGTGTTTCTTTCTCTAACTGCTTCTCCTTCCTCACTCTCCCTTTCTTTTTCTTTTGATTTTCCACAGGATATAAATAGCTTTCTGTATACGAGTTTCTGGGCCCTTTCACATTCTCTTTTAGAAAGCAGAACTTGAGAATATTGTCTGATTCTTGGTACTTGCAGTATTTAAATAACAGCTTACACAGTGGCAATTTGGATTACTTACTCTAAAGACAAGACTCTTAGGATTTTCTCACTATTATCTGGGGCTCATCACAAGATGGTTTTTTCTGCTTATTGTTTGTTCCTTTAGACAATATCTGTTTTGTCTTCCTCAGAGACTTTTTATATGGACCAAAGCAACAAATATTTATTGCCACATAAAGCAACAAAAGCACTTTGCAAAATATATAGAATTGTTGAGCCAAAACAAAAGATATATCAAATTCTGGTAATGGAAGAGAATTCATAAAAGGAAGAATATTCAATTTAGGCAGGTTTAGGAGAACCAATAAGAGGTGATAAAAGAATCAGGGCTGACTGAAATAGTGAGATATTATCATAATGTGGAGAACAGGTCTAAGATAAAAATAGAGGCTTGCCTAACCACAGGTAAACTCTATAACTACAGATGAGGTGAGCCACAGAAGGCTGCTAGCAGAAGAGTGGCACAGCTGCTTCTGTAGCTACCAGATTGGAGGGGTGTGGGGCGCCGCCTCACATATCACCATCACCAGATGGCGCCGACATCCGCTGCAAAGCTGACTTGCAACCCCATTGCGCATGCGCTAGTGCTTTCCTGCTCTCTG
>NW_018393511.1:0-24431 GCF_900095145.1 Mus pahari | reverse complement strand
TAGTTAGTCTGGCTAAGGGTTTATCTATCTTATTGATTTTCTCAAAGAACTAGCTCCTGGTTTGGTTTATTCTTTGTATAGTTCCTTTTGTTTCTACTCGGTTGATTTCAGCCCTGAGTTTGATTAATTCCTGATGTCTATTCCTCTTTGGTGAATTTGATTCCTTTTGTTCTAGATCTTTTAGCTGTGCTGTCCAGCTGCCAGTGGATGCTCTGTCTAGTTTCTATTTGGCAGCTCTCAGAGGTAGGAGTTCTCCTCTTAGGACTGCTTTCATTGTTTCTCATAAGTTTGGGTATGTTGTGGCTTCATTTTCATTAAACTCAAAAAAGTCTTTAATCTCTTTATTTCTTCTCTGACCAAGTTATCATTGAGTAGAGTTTTATTCACCTTCCATGGGAATGTTGGCTTTATATTTTTATATTGTTATTGAAGATCAGCCTTAGTCCATGGTGATCTGCTAGGATGATTGGGAAATTTTCAATATTTTTGTATCTTTTTAAGCCTGCTTTGTGACCAATTATATGGTCAGTTTTGCAGAAGGTACCATGAGGTGCTGAGAAGAATGTATATCCTTTTGTTTTAGGATAAAATGTTCTGTAGATATCTGTTAAATCCATTTGTTTCATAACTTCTGTTAGTTTCACTGTGTCTATGTTTAGTTTCTGTTTCCAGGACCTGTCCAATGAGGAAAGTGGGATGTTGAAGTCTCCCACGATTATTGTGTGAGGTGCAATGTGTGCTTTGAGCTTTACTAAAGTTTCTTTAATTAATGTGGCTGCCCTTGGAGCATAGCTATTTAAAATTGAGAGTTCATCTCGGAAGATCTTACCTTTGATGTGTATGAAGTGCCCCTCCTTATCTTTTTTATAACTTTGGGTTGGAAGTTAATTTTATTTNATATTAGAATGGCTACTCCAGATTGTTTCTTTGGATCATTTGCTTGGAAAATTTTCCAGGCTTTTATTCTGAGGTGGTGTCTGCTTTGTCTCTGAGGTGTGTTTCCTGTATGCAGCAAAATGTTGAGTGCTGATTAAGTAGCCAGTCTGTTAGTCTATGTCTTTTTATTGGGGAATTGAGTCCATTGATATTAAGAGATATTAAGGAAAAGTAATTACTGCTTACTCTCATTTTTGTTGTTGTTAGAGTTGGGGTTCTGTTCTTGCGATTCATTTTCTTCTTTTAGTTTCATTGAAGGGTTACTTTCTTACTTTTTCTAGTGCATAATTTCTGTCCTTGTGTTAGTGTATTCACTTTATTATCCTTTAAAGGGCTGGGTTTGTGGAAAGATATTGTGTGAATTTGGTTTTGTCATGGAATACCTTGGCTTCTCCATCTATGGTAATTGTGAGTTTTGGTGTGTATAGTAAGTAGCCTGGGCTGGCATTTGTGTTCTCTTAGTGTCTGTATAACATATGTCCAGTATCTTTTGGCTTTCCTAGTCTCTGGTGAGATGTCTGGTGTAATTCTAATAGGTCTCCCTTCATATGTTACTTGACCTTTTTCCCTTACTGCTTTTAATATTCTGTCTTTATTTAGTGCATTTTTTGTTCTGATTATTATGTGTCGGGAGTAATTTCTTTTCTTGTCCAGTCTATTTGGAGTCCTATAGGTATAGTTCATGGCATCTCTTTCTTTAGGTTGTGGAAGTTTTCTTCTATAATTTTGTTGAAGATATTTACTGGCCCTTTAAGTTGAAAGTCTTCATTCTCATCTATACCTACTATCTGTAGGTTTGGTCTACTCATTGTGTCCTGGATTTCCTGGATGTTTTGAGTTAGGATCTTTTTGGATTTTGCATTTTCTGTGATTGTTCTGTCCATGTTTTCTATGGAATCTTCTCCATCTGAGATTCTTTCTTCTATCTCTTGCATTCTGTTGCTGATGCTCGCATCTATTGTTCCTGATTTCTTTCCTAGGATTTCTGTGTCCAGAGTTGTCTCCCTTTGGTTTTTATTTTATTCTTTCTACTTCCATTTTTAGATCTTGTATGGTTTTGCTCAATTCCATTACCTGTTTATTTACGTTTTCCTGTAGTTCTTTAAGGGATTTTTGTGTTTCCTCTTTAAGAACTTCTACCTGTTTAGCAGTGTTTTCCTATATTTCTTTGAGTTATTAATGCCCTCCTTAAATTCTTCTACCACCATCATGAGATATGATTTTAAATCTGAGCCTTACTTTTCGGTGCACTGGGTTCTGATGTTGCCAAGTGGTCTTGGTTTCTGTTAGTAAGATTCTTATGTTTGCCTTTTGCCATCTGGTAATCTTTGGTGTTAATGTTTTAGCTGTCTCTGGCTGGAGCTTGTTCTTCCTATGATTCTGTTAGCCTCTGTCAGCACTCCTGGGAGTACAACTCTCACCTGAGTCCCAGTGGTCAGAGCACTTTCTGCAGGCAACTCTCCTCTTGCAGGGGAGATACCCAGAAGTCTGGAGCTCAGCTCCACCACCTGAGTCCTTGGGTCAGAGCCCTCCCTGTAGACTGACTCTCCTCCAGCAAGGAAGCTGCCCAAGGGTCTGGGTCTCAGCTCTGCCTCCTAGCTGAGGATGAATGCCAGAAGGGACCCGGTCCAAGAATCTCTGTTGCTTCTGTCACCCACATGCTCTCCAGTGATCATGGGTTCCTGAGTGTCATAGGTATCCTGCAGCATGGAGAGTCCTCTAGGGCCCTTGGTGCCCTCCCCTGGGTTCAGGCAGAAGATGGCAGGCAAGGAGAAAGTGTTGAGATGCTTCTTATATGATTTAATGTATAATTAACATTCTTTTTAAAAATTAATGTTATATTATCTTCACTGACTAGACAGATATTGAATGAGCAATAAAAATTATCTTTTCATTTCAACCATTAAAAAATGATTAATTAATATAACAGGACAAATTCACAGCCTAAAAAAATGGGAAGAAATCTTCAGCAACCCTATATCTGACAGAGGGCAGACATTCAAAATATATAAGGAACTCAAGAAAATTCATCCAATCAATTTGACCTTTTTGTTGGTGGTGCTCCTGCTAAAGGGTAGGGGAGAATTTTCTGTAAAGGTGTCATTGAGGTCATAGTTGACACTCAGCACAATGGAGTCTGTAACCAGTGTCCTGATCTGGTAAGGACTATACCTCCACCAGAACACCCACACACATTCAGATACATTTTAGACACAAGACAGTAAGGACATCCTGGAGTATGTCTCTTCAAGTGGACAGACAGAAGACAGTGTGTTGTTTTAAAAAAAGGAATCCCAGCCCTTTGATTGTATCAATGAAGACACAGGAATCAGATACTGGTGTGAAAATCTGCTAACTTAAAGAGGCAGAGAAACCACTCAGCTGATATCCCTATTCCAACAGACTCCCCAAAGGAAAATCCTCCTTCTATTCCATGATGTCTCAAATATCCTTCCACACAAACACCCTCCTTTCCCTTTCCTTTTTTTTTTTTAATGTTCTCTTCCTGTCAACTGGTTGCTTGCTCTGCCTCTTGACCCATCATTGACTTTATTTACCTCTTGTTTACAGAAAGGTCTTGGGTTGAAGGGATTTACTATGAAGCCACACTACAAGGTGTTTCCAGTTCAGAATCTCAGTGTTCACAATGTGATCAAGTGTACTGTTACACTGGGCTCAGTTCAAATCCGAGTCAGGGTTTACCTCCAGGGCCCTGTGTGCTTACCTGGTTTGATTTCAAGTGCGGAGACAAGGCCACTCAGTGCTCCACAGGCTCTTTTACACCTGACCAGGTTCGTGTACTGGGTTGAAAAATATAATCCTTCTGCCTCAGTTTCCTAAATGCTGGTGTGAACCTGCATATTCCACTACATTGTGATTGATACCTAATGATTGTCTTTTGTTTGGTTGATTTTTAGATAAGTACCCTCTCTATAGACCACAAACCTTTGAATTCCCAGCCAAACTTCTGTTTTGGCCTCACAACACCTGGGAATCGGGTTCCAAGATACTCGAGTGTCTTGAATAAGGCTTTGATTAATGCACATTGAGTGTTGATCTTTGCTCTTAGAAATATGGTTGAGTTCTAGAGGACAAGTTAGCATGAAGCATGCAGGAACTTATTGGCCTCCTCTTCCTGAAAGGAGACATCAATGTGCTAAAAGTATTTTAAAAGTTCTTAGTGTTTGGCAACAGGGTAGCATTACAGAATATATTGTCCTAGAAATTGTATGTAATAGAGGATGACCTTGACCCAATTTCATGCCTGCCCTTCTAAATGATTATGAACCAAAACCTTTCTGACATTGCTTGCCCACTCGTACATTTGCTTGATGGGTTATATGAAGAAATATTTCAAAGTACCCAAGAGATGCAAAGTGAAGGTTTGATGAAGGAAGTTTTGGTGAATGATCAGCGTATTGCTATCCTGGCAACTGGACTAAGAGGAGCTATATGCACTTCAAAATGGCTGAAGCAAGACCAAAGAGCCAAAAAAAGTGGGGAATAAGCATCATTCTTTTTTATTGTTAATTGAGTTTACATCCCAATAGCAACCTCCCTCTTCTCCCATTCCTCCATTCTCTCAGCTCTCTTCTTATCCCCACCTACCATGTGTCCTTTGAATTCTCTCTTTCTTTTTAATGGTGCCATGAAGCACAGGATGATCTTGAACTCCTGATCTTCTGTCCTATACTTCATAATTGCTTGCCAGGAGCCTGCCTGGTCTTTTGGGCTTTCCAGCAGAAGTGAGACACAACATTGGAAGAGGGCCAAGAGACTGATAATCTCTGGATATTTAACTCTCTGGATGCTAGAAGCTGGTAGCTTCTAGAAATGTAGCCCTTCACTGCTTATTCTATGGCTAAAACCCACTAGCTTTCTTTGACTTTAACTCTCTATGCTTTATTCATCTTTATAACTCTCTGTGCTTTACTTAACCTGTTATACTTAAATAAGTACTGCATTAACTTAACTCTACCTCTCTTATTATCTGTACACATGTAAGTGCTGAAAACTTGATTCTGTCTTGTTCTGTGCTTAGATATATGATAAATCTTAACTCTTTATGCTTAAATAAGTGCTGGGGAAATTTGAGTCTTTATCTTTTTTATTATCTCTGCTTAAATGAGTGCTGATGGATGGGGACTAACACATGCTGTTTAGATGGGGGTAATTAAAGAAAAGGATTTGTTGGTCAGTCAACCAGAAGCCTTTTACTGGGCAGGGAGCCCAGTAACTATTTTTGAACCAGAGGGAAAAAAGAGAAAGGAAAAAAGTCACTTACACTGGCAACACACACACCAGGCAGAGTGGAAAATGGCTATATCCATACCTTTGGCTGGCTAGCTGGATAGACAGATAGACAAGGAATCAACTTTATTTCTTTCCTCTGGTGCCTTTTCTCTTAGATAAAAGTTCGTTAGAAAGTTATCTCATAAATAAAAAAGTTCCAAAAATGGGAGTTTCAGAAAGGTATCAATAACAAGCTAAAAGCAGTGTTTCATACTAAAAGTTCATTATAAGTTTTCACATGATTGTCTGAGTGCACACCTGTGGCTTCATCCTTGGACTTCAATGTTTTCCCTTGAACACAAATTCCTGACAAGCCTACTTCTCTTTTTAGTGTAATTATCAAAGCTTATTATATTTCTTATCCTGTGGCCTTTAATTACTATTATGAGGAATGGGCACATTCTAATCTTCACTCTAATTTTGTTACATCTTTCTAGCAAAACAACTAAAAGAATCTCTTAATAATTTCTTCTATGATTATTTTAATCAAATCAATATTACTATAAAATTATTAATTCATCTAAACAGTATTAATTCATATAAGTTCATCTTTATGTTGATCTTCAGGAAATTTGCTCAATAGTGTGGGCTGATGACCCGGAGTCCTTAGGCTATGTAATAGTGAAAGAAAAGGTATATCAGCTGCAAGAAGCAATTCTTAGATGAAGTCTCTTGGGACCTTGCCTCTGAGAGCTCACCCATCTTAGGCCTTGCAAAAGGGTGGGCCACCTCCAGGAAAGTCACCTTCTAGCTTTAGCCTTTTCTAGATAGCTTGTGACAATTGTTGAGGTCACTGACAAATGCCACCGAGGCCTGCCTGTAAGTCACCTAATTGTAGTGCCATATTCTTCGGAATTCGCTACTTATGACTACTCAATTGCATCTAAAGACCTCCAGGGGATGGAAAATAGTCAAGGATGTTCTATGTAGTGCTGGCTGCTCTAGAGCTGTCCCGAGAGTCACAAAGCTCCTGCTATTTCTCTCTCCTGAGTGTTGGGATCAAAGGCATGTGCCATCATGACCTACTAAATTTTAATTTGAGACGTAAATTTGTTTTCATTAAATTATCAAATTAAATTAAATTAAATTTTTGATAAAAACAAATTGACTCTGGAGGAAAGCTATATACTCCCAGATTCAAATTAATGCAGATCCTCATGCTTCTGCCTCGCCAGTGCTGAGATTAAAGGTGTGCATCTTAACACATGGCTTCCTGTGGCAGGTTTTACACCATGAATATAGTTTCTGGACCTAGATCTGTGTCCTCTTGGAGAATTATGACTGTGCCATGGTTCTCTTTCAGCTGTCCAACAACTATGGTAGGCCACACCTACTCCACTTTGAGGGCTAAGGACATTTAAATCACCACAGTAGCCCTAGATTTTCTGACTCACTGTATAGACAATGGTACTGTGGAACTCACTGCATAGACCAGGCTGTCATAGAATACTATGAAGCATTTGCTGGCCTAAACCTTTCAGTAATATACTTATCCCTGTATCCCAAGAGCTGAAGTCAAAGAGGAGAGACACTTCCCTGCTTTGAAGTAGCTTTTGATGCAAAGTTCACTTCCCGGTTCTTTTAGAAATGACACCATTTCCTCCAAATAGCTCCTTCAAGCACACTGTCCTGAGTGTGCTAGGATATGATAATTCCTTCACCTCATCATTTTCAGGATCTTTCTGTGTAGATATCTTGCTTCATTCCATTCAGTCTTTCCCCTTACTCCTTAAATTATTTTAGGATTCTGACTCAAATGCACAAGAGGACAATCTTCTCTCTGGAGTTCTAACTAGCTATATTGGACACCTTCTCATGAATATATTTTAAATGTGTGGATAAAATAGAGCAGAGATGATCTTGATGGAAAGAAGTAAATTTAAAGTGTGAAGGAATCCCTATGGTTCAGAGAGAAAAACATTTTTTTTTGTTTTTTTTCAAGACAGGGTTTCTCTGTGTAGCCCTGGAGCTCACTTTGTTCACCTGCCTCTGCCTCCCAAGTGCTGGGATTAAAGGCATGTGCCACCACACCCAGCCAGAGAGAAAATCTTACTGTGTAACTTTGTTTATTTGTTTGTTTACACCAGGTCTCTGCAGTCCCTGTTGGCTTCAAACTCCTAGCATGGACTGAAGGCCCTGAAGGGATAGGAACTCCACAGGAAGACTAACACAGTTAACTGAAGTGGACATTTGGGAGCTCACAAGACTGAGCAACCAACCAAAGAGCATAGACAATGTGGACTGAGGTCCGCCCCCAGCACATTTATACCAGATCTACACTTCTGTCTCTATGTGGGTTCTCCAAAAAGTATCCCTCAAGCTGTTTCCTGTCTGTGGATACTGTTCCCCAACTGGGCTGTCTAATCTGGCCTTAGAGGATGAGTATGTGCCTAACCCAGCAGAGACTTTCTTTGCCAGGGTTGGGGAATACCCAGGGGTCCCCAAACCTCTCAGAGGAGAAAGGGAGACATTTGGTGGAGGATTCTGTAAGAGGGGGACTGGAAGGGGATGCTGATCAGTATGTAAAGTGAAGAAATAAGTCTAACAAAAGGGGGGTCAAATAAAGAGTCAAAAAGTCATTTAATTTTCTGAAAATAAGCAAGCAAGCAAACAAAAAAATGTCTGTCACCATCATCCAAGGAATTTTATAATATCACAAACAAGTATTTTCTTATATTGAAGAGTCATTTATATCTCTATTTGCCGAGGGTTGGAAGTAAAATTCTAAAAGCAGAATATAGTGACCTACATTTGTAACTCTATAACTGAGGGGCAGATATAGGGGAAATCAGGAATTCAAGGACATCCAGAGATATATTCCAGTTTGAAGGCAGCGTAAGTTATAGGAGACTTGTCTTTTTTTAAAAGATTTATTTATTTATTATAATAGAGTACACTGTAGCTGTCTTCAGACACTCCAGAAGAGGGAGTCAGATCTCATTATGGATGGTTGTGAGCCACCATGTGGTTGCTGGGATTTGAACTCTGGACCTTCAGAAGAGCAGTCAATGCTCTTACTCACTGAACCATCTCTCCAGCCCCCAGGAGACTTGTCTTAAAACTGAAGTCAAGCAAACTATATCCTAAATGGGCAAATGTTCTCAAATGCTCATCTGCATACTCTGAAATGGCAAATTATTTAACTTATTCATATAATTAATTGTATCAAATATTTTTTTACTTATTTTTCATTAAATTATTTACTGATTCACTTTACATCCTGATGGAAGAACCCCTCTCCTCTCAGTCTCCCACTCACATGGCCACTCCCCCTCCCATTCACCTCTGAGAATTGGGAGGTCCCTCCTGGGAAAAAAACCAACCTTGGAACCTCAGATCACTACAGGACTAGGTACATACTCTTCCACTGAGGAAAAAACAAGTCATCCTACTTAGGGGAGCAGGATCCACAGGCAAGCAGAGAGTCAAGGTAAGACCCCACTCCAGTTGTGAAGACCAAGCTGAACATCTGTTATAACTGTGCAAGGGTCTAGGTCCAGACATTGTTAACTCTTTGATTGGTGGTTCAGTCTCTGGGGGCCCACAAGAGTCCAGGTTACTTAACTTTTGGTTTTCTTATGGAGTCCCTAACCTCTCTGGGCTAAACAATCCTTCCACAAACTCTTCCACAAGACTTCAAGAAATCAGTCAATTCTTGATGTGGATTTCTGCATTTCTTTGGGTGAGTTGCTGGGTTGATTCTCTCAGAGGTCAGTTATACTAGTCTCCTATCTGTGAATCTAGGCTGATGGATACAAAGATAGCCTGAGGCTCCAAGGTAGTTGGAGGAATGCAAACCAGTTGTGTGTCTGTATAGATGCTCTAAGGACAGCTTCACACAATCCACTCCAAATAGACAACTGTTGCTACTGTACTTTTTATTTCTGCCTCACACAGGGCACCTGAGTATGTTTCTCAGCAGTGACAGAAATAGCTATCAACAGTGTCTTTGCATCTTGCACCATTGTAACAAGGGTGTCACCACAAAAGTGGCATCAAGTCTTCCTAGGGTTTCCCTGTGAACCCACTACCTGTGAAGCCACTGTTGTAGTTGTTTCACCCACCCACACACAGACCTCCTTTGAGACATGGTTTAGTGGCATGTTCCTCAAAGTTGAGTTCACAGTAGTCTTCAACGAATCCATGGGCACAATTACAAAGTTACCACAAATACCATCCTGACACAGTCCACCAAGTAGACATGGCTGCGATCAACATTTATCAATTTCCAACTCACAATTCACACCAAAATACTATTGAGAAGAGACACATTTGTATTTTTCTATCTCATTGAGGCATACATCCTCATTAATTCATGGATAAGAAACACATTCGTCCATTTCTAAGTCACAATGCCTGCCTTAGTAACCAGCCACACAGAAGCAGGAGTACCCATTTATTCCATCCTGGCACAAAGCCCCATTGCTGTTAGGGCCAGAAGCAGTCATTGTGATTGCTCTCACAGTACCTTCCATCATATCCAGCAAGTCAAATACAGACAGCGTGCTCAGGGACTGTAGAGAAGATCCCTCCAAGTTGGCAGGCATTCCCTCCACAGGAATTAGTGGCAGTCTCCCAGGTCGCCCACAGTACCCAGGAGGACATTATTACAGGAAACCCCTTTGTCCTGGGGAATTCACACAAATGGCAATTCCTTGGCAGGAACTAGAGAAGCAAGGGTCTTTTAGATCTTCACAGTCTTTGTCCAAAGTATTAGCTATGTCGCAGAAAAATTGTTATCTTGTGGAAAATCCTTGCACATAGAACTGTTTTGGCAAGAATTCAAGAGACATCTATTGTTTTTAATTGCAAAATGGATCCTGGCACCTCTAATTTCTGCAGGACTAGGTACAACCTCTCCCACTGAGGCCACACAAGACATCCCAGTAAGGGGAGCAGGAACTACAAGCAAACAATAGATTTAGAGGCAGTCTCTGCTCCAGTTGTTGGGAGACACATAAAGACTGTCTTAGTTAGGATTTTATTGCTGTGAACAGACACCATGACCAAGACAACTCTTATAAAGGACAACATATAATGGGGCCTGACTTACAGATTCAGAGGTTGAATTCATTACCATCAAGGGGGGAATCATGGCAGTCAGGCAAGTATGGCACTGGAGGAGCTGAGACTTCTATATCTTTATCCAAAAGAAGCAAGGAACAGACTATCTTCCAGACAACAAGAGTAGGGAACTCAAATCCCACAACCACAGTGTCACACTTACTCCAACAAGGCCATTCTTCCTAATAGTGCCACTCCCTGGCCAAGCATATTCAAACCAAGATGAAGACCATGCTGAAAATCTGCTACATATGTATATGAGGCCTAGTTCCAGCCCTTGTATGTTCTTTGATAGCTGATTCAGCCACTGGGAGACCACAAGTGTCCAAGTTACTTTACTCTGTTGGCCTTCTTGTGGAGTCCCTATCTCCTCCCAATTCCTCAATCCTTCCTTCAGCTCTTCCACTAGACTTGAAGATCTCAGTTTTATTGCTTGTCTCTCTATCTATTTCAGACAGTTGCTGGGTGAAGTCTTTCAGGGACTAGTTCTTGCCCATGGGATGGAGCAGAAGTTGAGGCGGTTATTGTTTGGCCATTCCCTCAGTCTCTGTGATATTTTGTCCCAGCACTTCTTGTAGGTAGGACAAATTTTGGCTTGAAGGATTTCTGGATGGGTTTGTGTCTTTATTCATCTGCCAAGACTCCTGTCTGACTACAGCAGGTGGCCAGTTCAGGCTCCATATACTCCAATGCAAGGAGTCTCAGCTAGAGTCTCTCTCATAGACTCCCTATGGTCTCCCACATCTTAAAGATGCACTGACCTCTGCCAATATCCATTCATTCTCTTGGCACACTCTTTCTAGCTCCTCCTATATATGATGAACCCACCCCTGACCCCCATGCATGCTCGGTACCACCCAGTTCACTCCTTCTATCCATCTCCAATGGTAATTTTATTTCCCCTTTTGAGTTAGATTCAAGCATCCTACCTTGGGCCCTCCCCACTTAGTTTCTTTGTAGTATTGATATCCTGTACTTTATGGCTAATGTCCACTTAAGTAAATGAATACCATGCATGACCTTTTGAGTCACTCAGGATAATACTTTCTCATTTCATCCTTTTGCCTACAATTTTTGATGCCCTTGTTTTTAATAGTTGAGTAGAATTCTCTTGTGTAAGTAAACCACATTTTCTTTACCTATTCTTCAGTTGTTGGTGTTTGGGTTGTTTCTAGTTTCATGCTAATACATATAAAGCTACTACTAACATGAAGCAATTGTCCTTATGGTATGGTATATCATGTTTTAGGTATACTCCCAGGAGTGTTCCAGTTGTTTCTTGAGGTAGAACTACTTCCAATTTTCTGAGAAACAGGCAGTGTGATTATCAATGTGGTTGTACAATTTGGACTTCCACCAGCAATGGAGGAATGTTCTTGCTCAATTTCTTTGCCAGCATGTGTTGTCACTTGAGTTTTTGATCTTAGCCATTTTGATAGGTGTCAGATGGAATCTCAGAATCATTTTGATTTTCATTTCTCTGATGGCTAAGGACATTTGAGCATTTCTATAAAGTGTGTCATAGCCACTAGAGATTGCTCTGTTTTGAATTTTCTATTTAGCTCAGTAGCATCACCTCCATTTTTTTAAACTGGGTTGTGTGGTTTGTTGGTGTCTATATTCTTGAGTTCTTTACATATTTGAATATATAAAGTACTCTGTCAAATGTAGGGTTGGTGAAAACCTTTTGGAGTTTTTTGATGCTGCAGTTTTGTCCAAATAATGCTATCTTTAGCCTTGCAAAATCTTTTCAGTTCTGTGCCTTAGATTTGATTCCCATGATCAATACCTCTGTTTTTATGGCAACACCATGTGGGTTTTATTCATATTGCTCTGTAGTAGGACTTGAAATCTGGAATGGTATTAATAACAAAAATCCTTTTACTGTCCAGGTTGCTTTTAGCTATCCTGGTTATTTTTTATTAATTTCCCATATTTAGTTGAGAATTGTGCTTTCAAAGTTGTAAAGAATTTTGTTCAACTTCTTAAAGGTAATTATTTTATTTATATTTTCATAGTATGACAAAAATTCAATATTAGAGAACTCTGAGTCACAAAGTTCCCAAATTCATGTTGAATACACCTTTTCCCCTTCCTTTTATCTTTCTTTCTTTCTTTCTTTCTTTCTTTCTTTCTTTCTTTCTTTCTTTCTTTCTTTCTTTCTTCTTCTTCCTTCTGTTCATTCAATCGTTCTTCTTTCTTTTGTTATGCCCAGTTCTGGAGAACACCAGAATAATGTCAGGAATTGTGAGTCTGATGCAAAAACAAAGAGTCTTTATTACAAGAGTCTGACTTGAATCCCAAGCCTTTCCCACACTGCAGGTTAGAAATGAGATGCTCAGTACCCCCAGAGCTCGTATCTCTAGCTGCATATGTAGCAGAAGATGCCCTAGTCGACCATAAATGGGAAGAGAGGCCCTTGTTCTTGCAAAGATTATATGCCCCAGTATAGGGGAATGCTAGGACCAGGAAGCGGAGTGGGTGTGTTGGGGAGCAGGGTAGGGAGAGGGCATAGGGGACTTTCAGAGAGGAAACTAGGAAAGGAGATAGCATTTGATATGAAAATGAAGAAATGTCAAAAAAGGAATATATATATATATATATATATATATATATATATATATATGGAATATATATATATGTGTGTGTGTGCGTGTGTGTGCATGTGTGCATGTGTGCATGTGTGCATGTGTGTATATGTATATATATGTACATGTAGATGTATAATGTGTATGTATAATATATAATGTATATGTATAATGTATGTATATATATATATATGTGTGTGTGTGTGTGTGTGTGTGTGTGTGTGTGTGTGTATGCATATGCATAATCTGGGATCCTTGAACTTTAGGGTTAAGTGACTGGGGAGGTGATAAAGGAGTGCCATGATTCAAACCTGATAAGTTTGTTCAGGCAGTCAGGTAGAATCTTTCAGATAGAAAGGGACCTTCTTGACCTGTGAAAAGAAATGTGTAATGCTATCAGAAGCTAGTGTATTTTTACTACCTGGTCACAGCTGTCTGAGAACACTTAATTACCCCTCTCCCATATTCCAAAATTGGGCTTTTTATAATTTCAAGGATATGGGTGCCTGCTTCCTTCAAGTGCAGGAGCCATCTGAACCAGAGAAATGCTGGTTATTAATTGAAGAGAGTATTGGTCATGGTGATTTGGAGGCAAGGGTATAGTGTTTTTGTCTGTTCCCAAGGCTGGCATCTACCCCACCCCCCCCGCCCAAGGTAGGATTATCAAGGGGAAGGAAGTGCTACCATGAAAGGGGAAACCTGGAATTGCAATATTCTGGCACCAGTCTGGGTCCTCTATGTTTGCCCTCTGCAAAGGCCAGAGGCATCTATGAAGTAGGGAGGAAAGGAGTGCTAGCTAACTTCTCGAGCCCCCATCAGCAGCAGCGAAGTGCAGAGACAGGCTTCCTGGGTCTCTTCACTTTCTTCCTTTTTAGATTATTTTATTTATGTACATTTCACATGTTGTTCCCCTTCTAGCTCACCCTTCCAAAAACCCCCTCAAACCATGCCCCTCCCCTTTGACTCTAAGAGGGTGCCCCTCCACACCCATGTACTCCTGCCTCACCTATCTAATCTCCTGTTGTGCTAGGACATCAAGCCTCCACAGTATCAAGATACTCCCCTCCCACTGATTCCAGATAAGGTAATCCTCTGCTCCATATGTAGCTACAGCAATGGACCAATCCTTGTATACTCTTTGGTTAGTGGTTTATTGTCTAGGAGCTATGAAATATCTGGTTAGTTGATATTATTATTCTCACTATGGGGTTCCAATCCCCTTGAGCTCCTTCAGTCTTTCCCTTAATTCTGCAATTGGGGTCCTTGGACTCAGACTGATGGTTGGCTGTGAGTGTCTGCATCTGTATAAGTGAAGTGCTTGCAGAGCCTCTCATGTGACAGTTATAGCAGGAAACTATTTGGAAGCCCTTCTTGGCATCAGCAATAGTGTTAGGGTTTGGGGTCAGCAAATGGGATGGATCCATAAGTGGGCTGGTCTCTGAATGGCCTTTCCTTCAGTCTCTGCTCCATTTTTTCTTTTAAAAAAATTTATTTATTATTATTTTCTTTATTTACATTTCAAATGCTATCCCGAAAGCTCCCTATACCCTATCCCCGCCCCTGCTCCCCTACCTACCCACTCCCACTACTTGGCCCTGGCCTTCCCCTGTGCTGGGTCATATAAAGTTTACAAGACCAAGGGGCCTTTCTTCCCAATGATGGCCGATTAGGCCATCTTCTGCTATATATGCAGCTAGAGACTGGAGCTCAGGGGGTACTGGTTAGTTCATATTGTTGTTGCACCTACAGGGTTGCAGCCCCCTACAACTCCTTGGGTACTTTCTCTAGCTCCTCCATTGGGGGCCCTGTGTACCGTCCAATAGCTGACTGTGTCTGCTCCATTTTTGTCCCTACATTTCCTTTGGACATGAACAATTCTGGGTTAAAAATTTCGAGATAGATGGGTGGACCCATCCCTCAACTGCAGGCCAAGCCTATATATTGTAGGTGATCTCTATAGGTTCTATTTCCCCTTTGTTGGGTATTTCAAGTAATGTCAACCCAGTTGGGACCTGGAAACCTCTTGCTGTCCTGACATCTGGGACTTTCTAGTGACTACCACCAATTCCTCATCCTATGTTCCTACATTTTTCTATTCCTTTTCCTGACCCTCTTTACTTCTCTCTTGTCTCTTCCCATATCTGACTCCATCCCCCTTTTTTCCCTGCCCCCCTTTTTTCATCTCTTGCCCCCAGTTCCCTCAGTTCCTCTACCTCCTGTGATTATTTTGTTCCTTTTTCCTAATTATTATTGAAGCATCTACACTTTGGTTTTCCTTCTTGTTAAACATTATGTTGGCTGTGAGCTGTATCATGGATTTTCTGAGCTTTTGGGTAAATATCCACTTATCAGTGATTACATAACATGCATGTCCTTTTGTGTCTGCATTACCTCATTAAGGATGATATTGTCTAGTTTGATCCGTTTGCCTGAAATTTTCATTTAGTCATTGTTTTTAATAGTTGAGTAGTACTCCACTGAGTAAATGTATCACATTTTTTGTGTGTATTCTCCCATTGAGTGACATCTGGGTTGTTTCTAGCTTCTAAGTATTATAAATTACACTGATATGAATATAGTGGAGCACATGTCCTTGTTATATGTTGGGGCAACTTTTGGGTATATACCCGCCTAAGAGTGTTTAGGTGGAGTTCAGGTAGAGCTATTTCCAATTCTCTGAGTGAATGCCATACTGTTTTCCAAAGTGGTTTTACCAGCTTGCAATTCCACCAGCAATGAAGAAGTGTTCCTCTTTCTCCACATCCTCACAAGCTGAGTTTTTTACATTAGCCATTCTTACAGGTGTGAGGTGGACTTTCAGCATTGTTTTAATTTGCCTTTCCCTGATGACTAATGATGTAGAGCATTTCTTTAGGTGCTTCTCAGCCATTTGAGATTCTGAAGTTGGGAATCCTTTATTTAGCTCTGTACCCCTTTTTCAAATAGGGGTTATTTGGTTCTTTGGGGTCTAATTTCTTGAGCTCTTTGTATATTTTGGAAATCAGCCCTCTATTAGATATAGAGTTGCTAAAGATCATTTCCCCAATCTGTAGGATGGCATTTTGTCCTATTGATAGTGTCCTTTGCCTTACAGAAGCTTTTTAATTTGATGAGGTCCCATTTGTTAATTGTTGATCTAAGAACCTGAGCCATTGGTGTGCTGATGTCTGAGGTGTTTTCCTGCTTTCTCTTCTATCAGAGTCAGGGAATCTAGATTTTTGTTGTTGTTGTTCTTTGATCCACTTGAAATTGGGATTTGTACAAGGAGATAAAAGGTGATCAAATTGCATTTTTTTTTACATATATGTTGAGCCAGTTTAACCAGTACCAGTCATTGAAAATGCTGTCTTTTTTCCACTGGATGGTTTTGGCTTCTTTATCAAGGATCAGGTGACCATAGGTGTCTGTGTTTACTTCTTGATCTTTAATTTTATTCCACTGTTCTACTTGTCTGTTTGTATGCCAATACCATGTGTTTTTTATCACTATTGCTCTGTAGTATAGCTTGAAGTCAGGAATGGAGAGTCCCCCAAAAGTTATTTTATTGTTGAGGATAGTTTTTGCTATCCTTGATGTTTTGTCATTCTAGATGAATTGAGAATTGCTCTTTCTATCTCTATGAAGAATTGAGGTGGAATTTTGAGGAGAATTTCATTGAATCTGGAGATTACTTTTGGTAATCTGGCCATTTTTACTTATCCTGCCAAGCCATAATCATGGGAATCTTTCCATCCTCTGAAGTCTTCTTCAATTTCTTCCTTCAGAGACTTGAAGTTCTTGTTATGCAGATTTTTTACTTGCTTGATTTGAGTATTTTATATACTATTCGTGACTATTATAAAGGGTGTTGTTTCCCTAATTTCTTTCTTGGCCTGTTTATCCTTTGAGAATAGGTAGGCTACTGATTTCTTTGAGTTAATTTTATATCCAGGCACTTTGCTGAAGTGTTTATCAGCTGTAGGAATTCCCTTGGGGAAATTTTTGGGTCACTTATGTATATTATCATATCATCTGCAAATAGTGATATCTCGACTTCCTCCTTCCTAACTTGTTTCCCTCTGACCTCCTTTTGTTGTCTAACTGCTAAATTTATTTAATTCCCAAATATAGAATCCCTCCTTCCAGTCCTCCCCTTGCAGACTTCTTCCTGCAATGCCCAATCCCCTTCACAAATGAGAGGGTATAACCCTGGGCATTCCTCCTGCCTGGGGCAACAAGTATCTACAGGATTAGGCACATCCTCTCCCACTGAGGCCTGACTAGATAGTCCTCTGCTGCATTTGTGCCCAGGGCTTTGGACAAACTAACTCATTGTTTGATGGCTTATTCTCTGTGAGCTCCCAGGGGTCTTGGTTAGTTCAAAATGTTGGTCTTCCTATGGGATTGCCACCCCTTTCAGTTCCTACAATCCTTCCCTTAACTTTTCTTTATTTAAAAAATTATTTTATTAGATTTTTTCTTCATTTACATTTCAAATGCTATCCCGAATGTCCCCTATACCCTCCCCCCCACCCTGCTCCCCTGCACACCCACTCCCATTTCTTGGCCCTGGTGTTACCCTTTATGGGGCATATAAAGTTTGCAAGACCATGGGGCATCTCTTCCCAACCACGGCTGACTAGGCCATCTTCTGCTATATATGCAGCTAGAGACACGAGCTATGGGAGTACTGATTAGTTCGTATTGTTTCACCAATAGGGTTGCAGACCCTTCAGATACTTGGGTAATTTCTCTAGCTCCTCCATTGGGGTCTCTGTGTTCTATCCTATAGATGACCTTGGTTCAACGCTTAGTTGTATCTTTATGTGTCTCAGTCAGCCTCTAGGCTCCTGTCTGCATCCACAAAATAGCTTTAGTAATAGCTTCAGGGTTTGGTGCCTGAATATGGGATGGATCCCAAGTTTGGCCAGCCACTGACAGGCCATTTGTTCAGTCTTTGCTCCATTTTTGTCCATGCATACTTTTTAGATAGGAATAATTTTGAGTTGAAATATTTGAGGGTAAATTTAAGGCCCTATCCCTCCATTGGGGGACCTGTCTAACTAGTGCAGTTGGTCTCTTCTGGTTCTATATTCATCTCAGAAGATTTTCAACTGGCTAACAGACTCCATCCAAGGATCACCTTTGGAGCTGTTGAACTCTGGACTTGCTGAAAGCTGATGTTAACCAGTCCAACCAATGGGATAGCTACATGTTTTTCATCTGGATTACCAAATCAGATGCTTCTAATAAATGCCTCATTTCCCAACCTTTGACAAACATTTCAGCTTTCACAGCCCCTTGGACAACTCCCTCATATCACCAGGAAACAGCTACAGAAGAAAAACATGCCCTCCATTGTCCCACTTTACAGGCAGAAGTGCTAGGTAAAAATGGGAGCCCCTGGGCAGACTCTGAAAATGACCCTACTTCATAATCCTGACCACCACAATGGCCATGAGAAGCAATGAGATCCAATCCTCATTACATCACTCTCATCTGAAGTGCAACTCCTGGAAGCATCAGGATCCAGACTCAGGATGCATCATTAGACAACTCCCAAAGGACCCATAAAATCAGAATCATAGCGATTCCTTTTTGTTGTTGTTGTTGCAAAGGCATGAGGCAGCTTAATGGCTGAGCTCTGGGTCGATGTGTACCTCAGGCAGGAGGTAGAGGCATCGACCATGAGGCTCGAAAGCTAGGGGTTTTTATGGGGTACGGGTCGGAGGGTTGGGGAGAATTGGTGCAGTTACACGTGATTGGCTCATTTGAACGTCAGCAAGGTGGTTACACGTCAGCAGAATAGTACGTGTGGGCTAGGGAATTTCAGGGGCCAGGGCTTATCAGGAAGGACAATACATCTGAGTGGTGTACAACTTTAGGCACTTTAAACTATGTCTTAATGAGGGGTGGGGGGTTGGGGGGAGGCGCTGTCCTGCCAGATGGCTGTTGAGCCAGCCAAGGCCAAGTTCCTGCACTCCTCAGATGACTGTTGAGTCGGCCAGAATAGTGAAGGCCAGTTGACTTTAGTTTCAAGGCGACCTGGGCTTGATTTTTTTAAAGGCAGTTTTTAACCTTAAGTTTTTACATTAAAAGAACCCTTTTATGTCTCACATTATTTGTTTTTTTATTTTTTTATTTTTTATTTTGAGACAGGGTTTCTCTGTATAGCCCTAGCTGTCCTGGAACTCACTTTGTAGACCAGGCTGGCCTTGAACTCAGAAATCCTCCTATCTCTGCCTCCCGAGTGCTGGAATTAAAGGCATGCACCACCACGCCCGGTGTCTCACATTATTTGAACCTTGAATTTACACAATTTTCTTTTAAAGTTACATGAATCCCAGGCCTTAAATTTCATTTCCCTTCACAATCTTTTTGGTTGACAGGACAGAGCCTTTTACATAGTAGGTCCTCATTACTCCCACTAAACATATACCTTCCTATGATTCAATTATTATATAATAAAGATGATGTATGGATCATAACGATTCTAAGGATTGGTTTTCTCTTTTGTTTTTTTCCTCAAGATGCTGAGGCACATGGTCTACTACAACATATATGGACTTTATTACAACAGACAGGAGCCTAATTACTAATATCATTGTCTATGTTTTCCCAACACTCTCCTCTGACTTATGTAGTGTATTTGGGCCTAAAAGGAATACGTGCACAGAGACTGCAAACGTATATGTTCCCTCATTCTTTAGGTCTTTTGAATATATGATGCAGAATGTGGAAAATAGTTAAGTCACCCTTTATTTACATAACTGTCTCTCAAATGAAAACCCTAGTTGTGGAGGACAGAAAATCTATTTTTCTGTTAAATGGGGCTTTGAAATATTAGCTCCAAGGGCAATTAATAACAATAACTATATTCAGATACAGTGGATTGACGACCACCCTGAAAAACTGGGAAAAATCAACCCCATTCAAGTTCAGATTTTAGAATGATATAAATAATATAAGGGATAGTACAGGGAAACAGAGACTGTATTTTGGGTAGAGCTATTTGTTAAGAGCATTTATAGCCCTATGGGAATGGTCATTACAACTACCTGGAAGCGAAAGGAGAGAGTCCTGTCCCCAATTAGACAAAGGACAAATGATGCAATAAACACTTTTCTTCTGAGAGTGCCAGAAAGGGGCACTTACTGGCACAGAAAAGGGCACCCAACCCTCTTCTGCCAGACTTGGGCTTGTGTTGGGAGATTGCTACTAATCTGCATGCCCAGATGCTGAGGTTCCTTTTTGCCAATTGGTGTTTGATCTATCAAAAACTTGCCAGTTGCCAATAGTTGGACATGGGATGGTCGAACACAACCTTTTCTCTCAGCATCTTGGAGACAGAGGCAGGCTTATTTTTGTGAGTTTATGGCCAGACTGGTCTACCCAAAAAGGTCAGAAAAGCCATAACTACATGGTTAGATTCTGTTTCAGACACAGGATGAGACTGGAGACAAGATGTTGCCTCACACTTATCACAACAGGAGGTAGAAATGGTGTTGTCACATCTTCTGGGAAAATAAAATCTTAGTCAAGCACGTCTGTGTGATCCTTTCATTTTGGTGCTCCAGGAGCAGAGACAGGGTAATCTAGGTGTTCAGAGCTAATCTGGTCTATGTAGGGAATCCCAAGCCATTCATGTCTTTAGAGTGAGACTATACCTTCATTAATATTTGTGCAATGAAAGGCACCTCCAGTGTTTAGAGCAGAGACTGATCATTCAGAGGACTCAAATAAAATTCCCAGCACTGATATCAGGTAGCTCAAAACCACCTAAAATTCTAAATCCAGAGGTATCCAACTCCTTTGGCCTCTGGGAAGTTTCATCCATGTAAACATTTCTCATTAAAGACACACAAATACACATAACTAAAAATTAGAAAACTTTAAAGTGTGATAAATGAGATTATCACCCCAGCAACTTAATAAATAAAGAAGTAAATGAATAAATGTATGTATACAGATGTGTGTCCTGAAATCAAATTAAAGATGATTTCTAAGCAGTATTTTATTTATGAATTAAATATTTATAAGTGATTTTTCATTTTAAAAGTATTTTTATTTTGTTTTATTTGGGGGGGGGGTAATGGTCTTCTTTGTTTCTTTTCTTCTATCTTTCTTTTGACAGTTTATTTGGGTAGTGTTGGCTGTCCTAGAACTTGCTCTGTAGAAAAGGTTGGCCTCCAACTCAGAGATCTTCCCGCCTCTACCTCCCTAATTAAATGGAGACCTCTAGTTTCTTTGGAAAGTTAGTTATATCAAATGATGTTTTGCTGGGGTACACAGGTGAGGTCTGCCCAGGTGAAAAAAAAGTTTTGCTGGAGCAGATACAGGAAAGAATGTTTACCTGAAGCAGACACAGGTGAAAGGGTGTTTTGATATCGCAGACAAGTAAAGGATGCTTGATAAAGGAGTTAATTTAACCCCATAAACAGTGGGAGACCAACATTGACAATTGGTTTGGATTGCTCTTCCCCACTGTTTTTCACTAACAGCACCCATGTAATGGTTTGCCTTACAAGTTGAGGTCAAATTGTGATAATGCCACTACTGAGAGAAATTTGCCAGCTTCTTGCTTCTGTGTCCTCTACTGAGGCAGTTGGCAAGGAGAGTGATTTCTTCAGTACTAACTACAGCTTCAGGTTCCTGCCCTAGTGTCTGCCTACTGAAAGGACTGGAGTGAAGCTGCTGGTTCCTGTGTCTTGGGCTGCCTTGGGCTACCTTTACACTCTTTGTGTGCACAAGCTCTGGACATTATTAAACATAGCTGTCCACAGAGTCAGAAGGGCTCTGGTAAAGCACTCAGTTACCATATATTCATGCTATAATTTAGTCTCCCCCATCCCAGGAGTCACCAGAAGCCCAGAGTCCCTGATCTGCAGTACTGGAGAACTCAGTGTGCCCTGTTGTAGTCTCTAGCTGTCAAAAGTCCAAACACTCATCAGTCTCAGGATATGGAGGCTCCCACAAGAACTGACCCAGATACAACTAACCTTTGTCTCACCAGGTACCAAACCCTGCTCAGTTGAATCTCATTTCCCTTTGGACTGTGACTAACCTCTTGTCATGGCAAAAAGACACCGATTACCTATTAAGAACCTCAAAAGAGGCAGTACTACTGTGGTATGCCGAACAACATAGGTTCTGATCTCCAGAGATCGAGTCTTCCAAGGACAGACTGTGGAGAATCTCTGAAATATATGACATTAGTCTTTACTTTGGAAGTTATTACAAGGTCTTGTGGACATTGGGCTTTATAATACTAATTTGGAGAATCTTATAGAAGGATTGTTAACTGGTGACCACCTGGCTGCCCATCTAGACTGTCTGAAATTTAAAATTGAACCAAGATATGTAATTTTCTCTAAGCAGCTCTGAAGCCGTGTGATTATATAAGAGTACCCTGAAGACTGTGAATCTGAGATAGACATGCCAGTGAATAATGTCAGCTTGCATTGCTTTCCTTCCTCCCCTTTCTGCTCTCTCTTTCTTGCTGTGTGTAGCTATGATGTTTCCACACTGAGACAGGACACTCTACACTTCAAGACAAGTCTGGGCTGTGTGGGGAGACCCAGTGTCAGAAATCAAAGAAGAAGGAATCAAACTCAAATGAATGTTTACAAAGCAGCATAGACCCGAGAGAAGTGCTGAAACATGGAAGAGGAAACATAGGAATCACTGGACAGGGACTGGCATAAGGGTGAGTACTTATTAAGGATGCAAGAGACATTTCTACATGCACCATGTTGGCCTGATACAGCTATTTCTTCCATGCCCTGAATCATGCCCCTGGTGATACTCACAGGCCATACACTAGCAGTTGTGTGGTCAGAAAACAGACGTCTGTGTCCTTGCTGTTGACCTCAATTTATAGTCAGGATGTGTTTGGTCAGTGCCATATGCTTGTAGACAAGTGTGGTCTTGAACTCAGTGATCTACCTGCCTCTACTTTGCAATTGCTGTGATTAAAGGCATCAAGCTCAAGCACTTGACTTCAATAAACAAGTTCTTGACTATCATTCTGGACTAAGGTTCTTGAGTAGAGATCTGATCCAAATTATCTACACAATCCAAACCTGAATATGAGCAAGTGGGAGTTTGTTTGTTAATCCAATCATATTTTTTCCAGCCTCTGTGAACTTGATCACGAGGGGTTCACACCAGCCCAAGGTAGAGGAGGAACAGTTTTTCCCAGTGGGGGAATTGAGGCCATTTTTGCCATCATCTCAGCCCCCTTTACTTTTGACTGTGATAAGGTCCCATGATGAAGAGGGGTTCCAGTAGGTGTTACCAGTAGCAACAATCCCCAGCTGGCACAATAATAATCTGACTCAAAGCCACACTTATACTTAAGTGATTGGTCCTGGTGGGAGCCAGGGCAAACATAAAAGTCAGCATTTGCACCTCATATTCTATGCAATCGGTAGTTTAAGATCAATCTACCATGTTGAGTGGCACACTCCGGAGAGTTCAAAGGCCCATCTTGGTTGGGATAACTGGGGACTTTTGTCTGAGGCCAAAACACTGTGGGAACTCCCCAATCAGGGTGAGCTCCGAGGGCTAACTTACAAAAATCGACCTCCAGGGGCTTCCAGGAGGGAGAACTCCCAACCATGGAAGTGGCAAGGACTGTGTCTCCAGTCTCATTAATAACTTGCCATGTATAATTATAAAGTTGATAAGAATGTTGCTGAGCTTGACCTTCTACTGGTGGTGTTCTTCCCATCAGGCAGAGACACAGCCATATCCAGATGATCAGGAATGGCGTCTTCTGAGGCCCTTTCATTTTCCTGCAAACAAGCACATTTAAAATTCTTCTCAGGGTTTTTCTTCCCAGGGTAAATTATATGGTTTTATTAGGCGTTCTGGAAGTCATCTAGCATTTTGTGCTCCTGAATCGTAAATGCAGGCATGCCCTTTTCCCCATATGAGGACTCAGTCTGGACCCTGCCATTTGTTGGACAAGGGGTCTCTCCACATTGCTTGTGCATAATTATTGGCAGTTAAGGGGTGCCAAAGGCAATCTGCAGCAGATTTGCCTGCAGAATCATATGTAAGACAATTTAAAACAAATAATGCATGATTTAAAAGGGTCTTGAAATTGCCAGAGAGAGGATATAAAATCCCCACCCCCCCCCAGTCTATAATTTCTAAAACATGTTTTTAAGGGTTTGATGAGTCCTTTCTACACTACCTTGGCCTTGGGGGTTATAAGGAATGCCAGTAACATGCTTAATCCCCATTTGAGCACAAAACCGTGTGAAGCTGGAACTAGTATAACCTAGGCCATTATCTGTTTTGAGAATTTTGGGTTGTGGAGTAACTGCCAAGCAGGAAAGGACATGATTAATAACANGCTTAGTGGCCTCCCCAGTCTGTAGGGATGCACAGATAAAGCCACTAAAGGTATCTATAGAGACATGAATATATTTTAACTTTCCGAAAGGAGCATAATGAGTGACATCCATCTGCCATAACTCACCAGGGACCAACCCTCGAGGATTGACCCCCATGTGTGGCTCTGACAAAAGGGTCAGGCAGCCTTTGCACTGCCAGACAATTTGT